>NC_050185.1:29683341-29943341 GCF_008315115.2 Sander lucioperca
GGAGAAGAAGAGCTGGAAAAGTTCTTGCAGGTTTTACCTTCGAGTAACAAACTGTTGAGGTGACTCAGGAGGCGACTCAGGTGAAGGAGATTTCTAGGAAGTAAATGGATAATGCTAGGTAAATGATTTACAATTAATTTACTGCTACAACAGATTAGTTTATGCTAATGTTATGCCCATGCTCACAGCAGGGAGGAACTACATACATATGTATATTTCACCTTCTATGATGAGGAAAACGGGATTTCAACATTGTACAATCTTGTTGTGATTGTGAAGATGTTTAGGATTAAAGACTTCAAAAAGAATCACGTTAGTACTACTATGAGTTACTACTTTGTCCGTTACAATAATCAGACTTCTCTTCATTGGCTGCTGGTGAAGCAGTAACAGAGTAACTAAGTACATTTGCTCCACTACTTAAGCACCATTTTAATGTACTTGCACTTTATACTTCTACTCCATTCATTCATTTTATTGTACATATTACTTCACTATATTTATTTCACTGATATAGTTATTTAAATAAAAAAAACATATCAGTTTATAAAATGCAATTCATGGTTAAAATGGTCCACTCTGAACTTCTGACATGGTTAAAACTAGCTAACTAACTAATACTAACTGTATATACAGTAGTTAAATCTAGCTCAACCTACACCAGCTACAACAGTCACGTTATAAAGTATGCGATGTCAGACCTATGTTTGGATCAAGCAAATCAATAAACAACAAACAAACAATAAAGGCCATAGATACACCAGTTACAGACTCATGTTAAAGTCATTTTGGTACCTCTGGCTGCGGCAGGACGGCCTCCCCCCACTCAGCCTTCCTCAGCAGACACCTCTGAGCCTGCTTCAGACTCTTCTCATACACCTCCATCTGAGCCAAGATCACCTGAACGCAGGGACATGGACAGATGGATGGATGGATAGACAGATAGATAGATGAAAAAGTGATTAATTAAGTATCACGTTTCTTGCATTTTTATTGTTTGTATTATCAAGTTATCAATATCCAAATGTAGCACACATTTTAATTAGAGCCCGACCGATAAAGGATTTTTAATGGCGATATTGATACAAATATTTGGTGATTTAAAAATACGATATTCAGATATATCGTCCGATATATATTAAAAAAAAAAAAATCCTCATTTTTCGGCCATTATAAATGGCAATACCGATAGTTTGGAAAATGCCTAAATTCGGCCGATAATATCGGCCCGCTGCTATATCGGTCGGGCTCTAATTTTAATGCTAATTAACGTGCATTTCCATGCACTACTGTTATGTGAATATTAGGAGTTGGTTCTTGGTGACAAACAAGATGATTCATTCATTAAAAGAGCTCCGGTCAAAGCTCAAACGATGGAAAACCGTTGCTCAAAAGACAGACAAAAGCAATAAATCCTCACGTTTTAGAAGCTGCAACCAGAGATGATTAACGAGGCATTTTTACTTGATAAATGACTTAATCGATCAGCAAAACTGTTCAATCAATGTTCTAAACAATAAGTGGAACTAGCCCGCAGAATACTTTGTAACTGAATAAGTATTCGTTAAATACAAATATAAGATGAAAAAAATCTTCACCTGTGTGTATTTGTCTGGGTCCAGGCCTCGTGGACAGAAGGGAACCCCCCAGTAGTAGTGCACCATTGGCCCACCTGCAGGCTCCCCAGGCGGGGCAGACGCCCTGCTGACCGCTCCCTGACTGCTGATTGGCCGAGGTTCTCGCTCTGTGGTGGAAAGCTGCTGTCGGCCGGTGGATGTGGAAGAGTTAGAAGGTCTGAGTGTGGAAACGTACAGAGAGTCACACTCAGCAAAGAGACGTCCTTCAACTCTTTAAATAGACATGCAGCGGTCAAAAGTAACGGAGTACATTTACTCAAGTTCTGTACTTCTGTAAGTCTTTTCTTTTCATGCCTCTTTATACTTATGCGCTATATTTCCAAGGGAAATATCGTTTGTTTTAATTCATCACATTTATCCAACAGCTTTACTTAATATACTTATTAAGATTTTTGCATAAAAACATATGAAGAGTTTATAAAATATGATGTTTTGTTAGAAGTATATGAACAGCTCAAAAGGTCAGTCAATTAATCGATTGACAGTAAATGAATTGGAAAATAACATAAACAATTGTGGAAATAGGTACCATGTTCAAACATTTCATGGTTCCAGCTTTACAAATGTGAAGATTTGCTGCCTTCCTCTAAATAATTTGAATAATTTTAATGTATTTTAACAACGTTGAGGTTTGGACTGTTGGTTGGACAAAACAAACATTGTGAAGGTGTCACGTTGGGCTGGTGAGTAATAATAATCCAATGATATAATATATTATAGTACAACAGTCACAGGGGACACTTTTTTACTTTTAATAATTTTAATAATTTTTTTTGCAGTATTGTTACTGTAACAGAGTATTTTTACAGTGTTGTATTAGTACTTTTACTCAGGAGGAGGCAGGAGTGTAAGTTATCCATTGCAATCATGGAACTCACAACTTGTCGGGTTATTACCAATAAATCAAAAAATGTACTGTGGAAAAGTCTCCCTGTTATCACCCAGTTACCTGATACAGAAACTCTGATCGTGTGATGTTGTGGGTGTTTTCTCTACCTGCAGTTCAGCTCTGGGGAAGCTGAAGCAGCCTGGCTGCCTCCCTGATGAACAGGTCTCTCCTCTGGGAAGACCGGGCTGGGAGAGCCCACCGGCTGCAACAAATGGAGGGAGGAATGGTGAAGATAGACAGAAAAAACTATTTCCCTAATAAAAACAGAACATTCATTATAGTTCTATTTCTAACATAGTGAATTAACTACATATGTATATGATGACACACAAAAGGAAGCGCCAATGCTACAGAGAAAACTACAGTTTGAACTGTAAATAAAACGAGAACTACAGTTGGATCATGAGGACAAAATATCAATTCATATTTTTAACGTCCTTATACAAAGGTTAAGTCAAACAGGAGGAAATAGTGAGTTAAAAACTACAGTTCCCAGCTATGTCTTTAATTCTTTACAAAGATTCATCAATATGTCCCTAAAAAGATAAGGCTGATGTAATTTTGTAATTTTGTGTAATTGTGAACAAGTCTTATACACTCAAACAAACCAACAATGTGTAAGTCTGTCTCTCAATGCTTTTCAACTTCCTGTCTGTGGCTCTCAGCTGCAAGCCCATTGGTTCCTACTGAAGACATGCATCTTTAGAAACACCTCACAAATATATAGTTTCATTTTTTTTTTTAAAGGTTCATGATTTCCTAAAACAACTGGTCACTGTAGTTTTTATCAAACAAGGATTTGTGAACAAGAACAATAACAGAATATCATCAGTATTATTCCTTAAATTAAATAAAACTACCTTATTTTAATACCCTATTTTAACGATCTAAGCACACGGCGTGAAGCCCCTGGCCAGGTGCATTTAGGGCGTGTCCAAATCCACTTTTGCTAGTTTGACGGTGGGAAAAAGGGTCCGTGCGCCGGCTTCAAAACGGTTGTACTTAGTGTCTTCATTAATTCATAGGTGTGTTTTGGGCGTAACATGCAATAAACCAATTTGTGTGCTGCTGTGTGTCCCTGTGTGTGTAACAAGCATAGTGTGTGCACGCTGTGCACAAGCCTAGGCGCATTTTACTAATTTGCTGTTAAAATAACAATGAAATGCTGCGCTATTGACTTTAGACCAGGTTTTTGTTGGTCAATGGTGTGATCACTTTCCGCTGCCTCAAGATAGCAATACGCCAAGAATGCACCTGAACACACCTCCCTGTAAGACCAGCACGCCCATGGGCGCACAGATGGGGGCGCTGGACGGGAAATTGACAACTGCGTCGGTCTTAAACTAGCAAAGACACTTGCGTCAGGCTTTGCGCTGCGCCGGGTGCAAGATAGGGCCCTAAATATTTTGCAGGATTGAAATTCTTGCTTTGAACATATTCTGGTCTTGCAACAGTGAGAAAGTCTTTGTACCGTGACGTCCTCGTCCTCGTCAGACCAGCGCAGCACCATATCGCTGGTCAGCTCTGTCGCGGCTGAGTTCCAGTCTTTGGATATTTCATTCAGCTCCTCCTCTGCATCATCTAAAAAACACCCAGAGACCCACTGATCAACAGGCTCTGATCACACTTTTCCTGACGCCTGACAACAAACTGTTAATGTCTCACTGTACCTGACTCAGATGGCTTCTTAAAGCTGGCGTCTTGACTGTGATCAGTCTTGCTGCCCTGTATTTAAAAGCAGGAAGAACAGAGAAAATGAACAGGTAATTAGAAAAGATATCCGAGTGTTACTTTGGATTACTGCAGGAGAAAAATACCCTTTAATGTCCAAAAATCACATAAAAAAATTGAGAAAGATCAACCACTAACAAAGTCTTTACCTCACCTCAAACTGAGCCACAGCATTTGAAAATGATTGATTTAAAAGATGCTTTACATACAAATATATATATATATATATATATATATATATATATATATATATATATATATATATATATATATATATATATATATGTACAAATATTTTTTTTTAACACGTAAAGAACATAAAATAAATATTTAAAAAAAGGCTTTAATTAAAATTCATTACAGCATCAGACTGCTTGCTGCTGACATCATGCTTAAATTGGGGTAAAAATCCTTTGGAGGGGTTGAATAAATCAGCCTACTATATAATAAATATGTCGCAGAACAGCGTGATGCTTCCTAGACAAGATTAGAGCTACACTAATAAATCAAGTAGGCTGTAATATCAGCTTTTTAGCATTATATTAGTATCGCCAAACATGCCAGCTGATAACTTATCAAAAATGTGTGTTTTTTTTTTACACTGCAAAATATCCCGTTCAGTATGTGTCTTGGTCACAATCTTTTTGAAAAAAAAAAAAGTAAGAGATCCTTTTCAATAATGTTTGTTTTTGTGTTGTGTTCTTTTTTTTTTTTTTTAGCCGAGGGATCATTATTGGACTCTCAAATATCAATGTAAGATGCCCAAATCCAGACGCTGGATAAGGACTTTGTTTGACACTTGAACTCACCTGCGCCAGACTCTGAGATGGATCCCCGGTAACGGTTGAATCCCCGTCACTGTCTGAACCTATGAGCTCTGCAGCGGAAGGACTCACAGAGGGCTTCGGCTCATCGAGGTGACTCTGTCGTCGTCGTCGTCCAGTCATGCCGAACACTGGGCTTGCACAATACCCATGACTCTGCTCCGTCTGTCCTCCGTCAGCCTCTGAGAATACAGGACTTTCACAGGTTGCTGATCTTTCAGGGGGAGGGGGGTTCCGGGGAAGGCCGGGGCTTTTTGGGAATACTGGACTTTTAGGCCGACGGGATGCCGACCTCACAGAGGAGGTTAAACTCTCCTGAGAAGAGCACGTGAACCCTGAGTTACAGACACCGACCTGGGGTTGGCAGGCACTTGGAGACGTCTCGTGCTGAGTATTCCTGCCAAACACTGGACTTATAAAATACTCGGGCGCCTGCTCCGTCTCTTCATCCTCTCCCTGATCAGTCTCTGAGAAGACAGGGCTCTTGGACAGAGTGAGGTTATTGGAGCGTGTGGGGCTTTTGGGAAACGTCGGGCTCGTGGGTTGAGCAGGCGGAGACGTTCGAGTCGAGGTACAACTGTCCTGAGAGCACAACACAAACCCTGAGGTTCTGTAGGTTTCCAGCAGGTTCTGGCTCAGCCGGGGGACGTGAACCTCGGCTCTGTAGCCAGTGGAGGGGAAGACGGGGGATTTCTGGAGCTGAGAATCTTCGATCTGGGTCGAGTCAGAGCTCTGATTTATTGTTGAGAGAAGACAAATGCGTACATTATCATTCATTTGGAGTGGCGTTTGTGTGATGAATGTCAGTCCAATATTCTCTCTCTTTTAGCTGTTTTTTTACACACATTTAAGGAAATTGTGGCGATGCTATTTTTCACAATTTTTTTATCATCGACAGATTAATAGTAGGGCTGTGCTCGATTAAAGAAATTCTTAGTCGACTAACACTCATTCAATTGTATCGACTAATCGATTAGTTGATTTAATCAACAGATCTGTAAATCTGAGTTTCTCCGCAAAGAGTCATGCAAAAGCACCACTTTAATTCTTGTGTTTACCAGAGATGTGCTCCTACGTTTCTTGGAAATAAGTCATTCAGCATGAAAAAAGCATAAAACATGACTAATCGACTAAATCTTAGTTGACTAAGACCAAAACGACCGATTAGTCGACTAATCGACTAAGAGGGAGAAGCCCTAATTAATAGACAATGAAAATACTCATTAGTTGCTAAACGGAATATCTTTGGGTTTGGGATTTGAAGGCATCCACTTGGGCTTTGGAAGCTGTGACCAGCGATGTTTTCTGACATTTTATACACAAAATAATTAATGAAGTAACCAGCAAATACTAATCAACAGATCTAAAGGAAAGACAAGATAGAAATGTGTTGGACGAACCAGTGGCGAGTCCAGAGGCACGGAGATACACTCTGAGCTGCAGGGTGAAGCCTGAGAGTCTGGCATCTCCAGCAGAGGACTTCCTTCTTTCCTTTTCCGCTTTTTATTCCTGTTATTACTTTCATCTCCAGTTCCTTTTGCTCCTGGGAATACAGTAGAGTCAGTAGATGTCTTAACGTTGGATTTTATCACGGCAGGGCTGCAGTCAACCAAAGAAAGTAAGTCTTGGTCGACTGAAATGTTACCAACTCTTAAACAAATCCTTTTTTTTTTTTTTTTACCAAACAAATACTTATATAGGAGGTGTGTGTGTGTATATATATATATATATATATATATATATATGGATTTGTATGTACATATGTTATGATCATGTATATCTGTATGGGTATGAATGGTGCTTTATGTGCATGTAAACTTACATTTTGTCCTATATTGTAATTTTTTGATGGAACAATAATATTTCCAACCCTACAATGGGAAGTGTCTTCTTTCTTTCAAACTTTCTATCATTGTTTTTTTCCCCTCCTCCTTTCAAATTCAATTCTCTTTTAATTTATCTAGT
Organism: Sander lucioperca; assembly: GCF_008315115.2. Lineage (NCBI taxonomy): Eukaryota > Metazoa > Chordata > Actinopteri > Perciformes > Percidae > Sander > Sander lucioperca. The sequence continues at coordinate 29,690,388 of NC_050185.1, forward strand.
GGTATTGTTATTATCTCCCCTTATGTGTGTGTGTGTGTGTGTGTGTGTGTGTGTGTGTGTGTGTGTGTGTGTGTGTGTGTGTATGTGTGTATGTGTGTGTATGTGTCCCTTGACATATAATACAATAAAATAAATCATAAAAAAATAAAAAGAATCGATTGGTAAGTGGGGGAAAGAACACCCTGAATGCTATCTGTAGACTAACTCAATCGGCCAGAGTGCACTCTAATGTTGTGTTCACCAAAGTGTTTTTTCCTGAGGTCAGTGTATATTTCAAATTCTTACTGAGCGTTGCACGTCTGGTGTTTTTTTTCTGGTTGCCCAGAAATTTAAATATGTTTAACTTTGGGTAAAACGCTGCACTCATCAGTGTCACTTTTTGCACAGCTGTCCAATCACACTGGAGGAGGAGCTGGACGGGTTCGTTCTCTATCACTACTACTGTGTGCTTCAGCCTTCCCTTCATCCAGAGCCTCCAAAGAGCTTTGGTGGACCCGCCGCCTTGTAAAAGTAACAGTGATTGTCCAACCAGTGACAATTTGGTAGTATATCGACCAACCGACCAGAAGGTGTCAGCCCTACCGACGCCAAATTATACATTTTCCCTTGGATATATTTTTACTTTCTTACTTGTCAGTGTTGGTGCAGAGGGAAACTAAACATTGTAGGATATTTCAATCCAATTAAGTTTCTTTATGAAAGGGGACAGTGCAAATTAATAAAACACATGATTGTATATGGGTTAAAAATGCCAGAATTAGCTAAAAAGGCTATATTTCATCTGTAGTCCCCTGCCCTCCATGTTAAAAAAAAGGCTTTTTAAAATACAAAGAAACAAAAGGAAGGCAAGACAAGCAAAACAAAACTTAGCACAAAACATCACAGAAGCAGGAAGATTAACAATAAAACAAAGCACAACGCAGAGCTCAGCACAAGAATTTAACAATTCAACTGACTCAGCGGTCTCGTGGTTACTCACTTCGGTTCAGGCCTGTCTCTGGTGTGCAGACATCCTCCGATGCTCCCTGATCGACGGCAGACGCCGTCTTCCCGTTTGAGTACACGAGTTTCCGGCGAGAGCAGAGCCTGAGCAAAGCTCCGGCATCGGTGAGCAGGCTCTGACTTTGGGGCGGCGGGCACGGTTGGGTCGGGCTGACCATCTACAAGAGAAAAACAAACAAAAGGCTTCCGGGTTAATTCATTAGATACCGTATTAACTCTTTCAACCAGACTGATGCATTTAGTGTCAAAGATCGCACCCTCTTTTCTCAGAGTCATAACTCAAAATAAAACACAGTAATAGTTGTTTTTATAGCCACAGTTACAAACAGGGACAGCAAATAGTTATAGTAATAAATAGTAGTCAAAATAGTTACTATACTTCCTGCTAGCATCCCACAAATCATTATGGGAACTGTAATTCAAAACCTTAACACATGTTTAGCCCAACTAGAAGTAAGATAAGTGACAATATATTACATTTTGCACTATCAATTTAGTTTTTTTTGACATTACTGTGGTTCAGATTGTCCCATTGACCCAATTCTGCATCCTCCAAAATGACCATACAGTTAAACACAGTTTCGACAAAACTTGAAAAATATAACCATCATGAAGGGACCATTTCAAAAAGCAACTCCTCTGTAGGGCCGTCAAAACTGGCCAAAAAGGACGTTTCGAATATTCGTTCTAGATAACTACCGAGGTTGGAATATATTCGGAAATCTATTTTTGTGCATTTGGTCCACAAGAGGGCAAACCAATTCTCTCTCTTATAATATTCGAATATACATTTTCATAGTCAAATGTCTGTTTCTTTTCACTATTCCAATATATATTTGAATTTAGAATATTCGTTGACAGCCCTACTCTTCTGTACTCACACTCTCTTGGATGGCTTTCATCATGGCCTCTTCCTCCTGCTGCTGTCTGAACGCAGCGGCACTGGCTTCCTTTTCACTCAGACGCAGAGCCAAGTCCATCATCTCCTCCTCGGTCATCTCTGAGAACAACAGTGACACTTTCACCAGTTATTTCATGGATCACGATTGGCATGGGGTACTTTCTGTAAGATCATCTCTCAATGCAAATCAAACCAGCTATTAGGCTAACTGAAATAAAACCATGCCAATCTCTAGGTATGGTGAAGGGGATGTGATGATGTGGGACTATTTTAACTCCAAAGGCCAAGGGAACTTTATCAGGATGCATAGTATCCTGGATCCATGAAATAACTGGCCTTTAAAAATAAAAATCTGCCTGCCTCTATGGGAATTTAACATAGGGGTGTACTTACTTATGCCCCCTGTATTTAAAGAAAGAACATTTATTTATTTACGATACATTATTCATTCACAAAGAAAATTGGTGTCCTTAAAGGTTGGATTTTTCCTCATTTTTTTTTAAATTATATCATTAAGATCAATTTCCAAAAGATGTTTTTTTTTTTTTATTCATCTTTTTACTCAACTTTAGCATGGGTGTGTACTATGTAACTTATGCAAGCCACTGTATTAGACATGGTCTTAATTAGTGTAGATTAAAGCTTTAGATAGCTTTTATTTGTAACATGTTTTAGAGTCTGTAGTTTGGTCAAGAAACTTGACAGTTTTGATGCCGTCAATAACTTAATCATCTCAAAAGTAGTTACAGTAGCTCCAGTAAATAATGCTATCACACATTAATGTGAAAAATCGGATCACATTTTTTTATTAAACATAGTTCTGGATCTGATCTCTGCTACTTATTTAGCGGGGGCACAGTTGCTGCATCAGGGGCTTAGCGCCGCCCAGGACGGTTGTGATTGGTTTAAAGAAATACAAACAAACCAGAGCGGTTTTTCCTCTATCCCAGAATAGATAAGCGTTGTAGCCAGACCTTACTCCAGCACGGTTTGTTTTTTCTCTATTTATTGTTTATTATATTTATGATTCTGATATTGTATTCCTCCATCTTAAACAGTGTTACACGACACAAAACCAAAACAAAACATTAAAAGTCAATGTTTTGTAATAATTTGGTGTTCTTTTGTGTCTCTGGTGCTTCCACACACACAAACTTTGAAAAAAATCCATCCATGTTGTTTAGAGTGAGATATGGTTTCTGAATGTGTCCTGCCTTCAGTCTCTGGGTGAGCTGTTCAAAATCGGCACGGCTTGTGACGTCACAAGCCGAAACGAGCAGGGTAACCACAACCATTAGCTCGTAGTTAGCGTTAGCATGCTAACGCTAATGCTAACGCTAGCATGCTACCTCGTTCTCAATAGCAAAGCACTGCTACAACACACACAAGTTCACCATAATCTACAAAAGAACTACTTCCATGTGCGCCCTCATTTAGAAGTCTCCCAGCTAATCCTGCCTTGTAACTGACCAAAGTTGTAGAAACAGCCTTTCTTTTACTGTCTATGGAGCTAGCTAGCTGACATGATCTACATCTGAGCTACTGCACATGTGCGAGTGCAATCAAAGATTGTACAGAAGAAGAAGAAGAAAAGAGGTCTCACTCTGTATCTACCAGAGTGAAAAGAGGATCTGCAGCAGTGAGAGAGAGCGGTGCAGTACAACAAATATATGGTGTTTTTTGAAAATTAAACCATGTAAACCTATTCTGGTACAACCTTAAAATACAATTATGAACCTGAAAATGAGCATAATATGGCTGCTTTAAGTACCTTTGGGTTTGGATTTGTTTTCCCTCTCTCTCTTGCGTTTTTGTCTTGATGATGACAACTGAAGCGATGGTGAGAAGTCCTGAAAGAAAAAACAAACCGTCTAGGAAAAACTGCTGTATAGCAAATGAAAAATGAAAACAGTGACTAAAGCCCGAGCTACACATGCTGGCGGGCTTTAGAACAAGACACAGCTCCAGCGACGCTGGATTTAGACGTATGAGCTTGTATTCATCTCGGCTCATTCTCGCTAACGTTCACATTTCTTTACATTGTCGTCTCTGTCGTCGAGAGCCTCGTCCTCCTGTGTGTTTTCGCCAATCTGTTGGCTTCCAGAGGGAACGTCGCTGGCATCCTTGAGTATTTGCTTCCTTAGAGCCATCCTGGTCCTCTCCTGAGAAACTTTGTCCAACAGAAACATAAAAAAAAAGCTTCAAGAGTTACATCACAAAACCACATTATCCAGCACTTTCAATACAGCTTCTTAACATTCAAATCCCTGCTGGTTTCCCATCTTGCCAGCATTAAGGTGGAAATCACATGTAGCTCACCTGCCTATTTTGTTTTTACTTTTTGTGTGCAAGTGCTGGATTTGTGGCATATCTGCCAATTCATGGCTGTTGTTAAATAGTCTCTAAACTAGCCACTCGTTTGGAAAAGAAGGGAACAAATCTCTTTTTAAGTGGCATTTCAGCTCATTCACACATACACAGATTAAACCAGTGTCTTGTCTGTTACGGGATTGAACCAATCCATTGTGCCTTTAGTCCACTGCTCTAGACCAGTGTTTCTCAAATGGGGGTACTTTGGAGGACTGCAGGGGGTACGTGACATTTTTTGCAAAATGTTTTTCAGTTACTTCTGCTGTCCAAGTTTGTCGCATTCTTTTTGAAGTTTTTGTTGCTTGTTTTTACCTATTCTTGCCTTTATTCCTTACGTTTGTCTACTGTCTTATTTTCTTCAAAGTTTTTGTCACTTTTTTCAAAGTTTGTCGCTTATTTGAATTCGTTGTCACTTTTGTCGCCCTAGAGTTGCCTTCCTTTCTTTCTACTGCCTTTTTCCAAGGTTTTGTCGCCTTTTTTCATCAGCATTTAAATGTTTTCCATGTACGAGGCCGTTGTTTAGTAAATCTATCGCTGACATTGCTGTACTGTTCCTCTTTATACAAAAATGATTTGCGCTGTGTAGGGGGTACATGGCTTAAAAAACTGTTCAAAGGGGGTGTATTATTGAAAAAAAGCTAAAAAACCACTGCTCTAGACTATCAAAAACAAGTCCCGACCTCTCTGTATTTCTAAGACTAGACCTAACATCTCCTCTGCAGTGGGTACAAGCAACAAAAAAACGCCAGAATTTGAAGTAGAGTGAGACCTCTTCCTGCAGCTCTCCCTCTCCCCTCATTGTCCATGGTCAAAAAGCCAAAAGAAACGCCCTCTCCCTCTTTCTAAAATGACCTGTGACTGACCAGAGTCTCCCGTCACTGTTAGATTATCTAGCTAAAGTCTGATAACAGAGCCAAGAGGAGGTGCAGAAGTCTAGTTTTCTCTCAGAACACTATGCTTAAAATGTGTGCCCAACGACCCCTAAAATACAGTTGTTAACCACAGCTTTACTATGCAACATGTTAAACTAGTACACAGCTAATAACAGAGCGCCCTCCCGCCCACTCTAAGCAGTAGCGTTAGTTACCTGACCATACAGATTGCCCTCTTCTATCTAACCTGGGACTTAAAGTTAAAACAAATGGGCTGAGTGAGAAAGTCATATTTAAATGTCTTTCGACGCAAATATCTCCAAAAGTTATCTTACACGGCGCGAGGACATCGGTTGACATGCAAACATTCTGACCACACGAGACCCTAAAAACGGCAAATAAAGTTCGTAATTTCGACTTTCTGAATAATTTACCGTGTACTTAAAAATACATTAGCTATTTGTGTGCTTATTTGTTCCACAGCTACATAAAACAACAATGAACCTAACGGTAATCACGGTAGAAACACTCACATCAGTTTATCTCACTTTCGCGGCGCCATGTTTGTTTCTGTTGACGCAATCACGTGATTATTACGCAAGGCGCGTCCAACACGCTGCCTTCAGGGACTATCGGTCAATGTCGCTTTATTGCTGCCTTCACGGACTGTGAAAATTAGCTGGCGATAGCGCATATGGCGATAGCAGACAGACAGACAGATAAATAGACAGACAGAAAGATAGATGGGAAATTAAATAATATTAGGATAGAATATCGTTGTTGTCATTGTACAAGTACAACGAGATTAGGATTGCAACCCCTGCTATAAAATAAATGAATAAGGTAAATATAAAAAAACGACATAAAAAATAGGGGGGGAATAGCAATAAAGCAACAGTAATGTTATAACATAAACAGTAAACTACCGGGCAAAATTGTATTAACACAGTGCAAATAGTACAAAAGTGAGTAAATGGCAATAGTGGCAGTAAAGATATAACATAAACAGTTTCCGTCAGTATTTAAATAGTGCAAATAGCTTAGAAGTGCAATGCAGCATTAAAACCAAAGACAGTACTAACATAACACATAATATGAAAACACAGTATGGATGAATGTGTTTGTCCATGTACACTGAATTTAGTCAAAGCAGCTGTCTCTGTGTTGTAGTTAGATAATTGTGGGGCACCGGGACAGAGACAGATTATGGGGGGCACTTAACAATGCAGTTATCGTTATAGCTCTAGGGAGAAAGCTATTTCATAGAAGGCATAATAATGTCTGCTAGATGAAAGGCATTTAAATAGACGGTGGCATGGGTGTGTGTGGATTCCTTACAGAGGCAGTGCGTGCTATCGATGTCCTCCAGGGCTGGGAGCTGTATGATCTGTGCTCTGGAGACGATAACTGAAGTCTTAAGTAGAAAGTGTACTACAAAAAAAGAAAATAAGACGAGTTTTAACAGTTGGTGAGTAATTTGCAGTGGTGGGCAACTATTTTGCAGTACTTTATACTTATATTATACTGCCATAAAAAGAAAAGGAACTCCCCGTCGGGGAATCGAACCCCGGTCTTCCGCGTGACAGGCGGAGATACTGTCCACTATACTAACGAGGAGGGACATGAAAATCACCTCATCACATTTCCTATTTCTAGTATTCACAAACCGGTCTACTGTGGCATTACTTTTGACATGAAACTAAAGAAATAGGCTATTTGTTTGCCATTCATTCTCTACAGTAATTGTTATCACTACGGGTGTAATATATTTTTGGCCACAAGCGGGATTTTGGTGGCGTCGTTTCCCATTTAAGGAGAGGCCATTTTCACGATTGAGTGCAGCATAAAGACGACAGCGCACAGTGTTTTATCTCGACTTAGTCTGTGAAGACATGTTTGGTTTGGTTTGGTTTTATTTATGGATATAGAAAGACAACAAGGGGAGGGGGGGGGGTATCCAAGGGATAACACGTAAAAGCGAGAAACACTTTTTTCCAACATGGTCCCTGATGTAAGAGAAACAGGACATACAACACATGCTAACACATAGTCCTTCTGAGGTTAAAACAATAAAAAAATTAAAAAACTACACATCAAAATACCAGATAAAACACCATGAACTACAAAGCAATAAATTATCCTGTCCCCAGTCTAGATTTTATTTTCCCTTAATTGTCTATTTTATTCCACAAGTAGACCCTAACTTTACATCTAAAATCCCTTTTTGTTGCTGCCATTTTGATATGAAGTGGAAGACTATTCCATAAAATAATTCCTGTATAAAAAAAAGATTTTCTTGCTTCACTATTCACACCTGGCACCTTACATGAACGGACACTGACCCTAGTCTCATGGGCATGTTGAGTGTGCACCATCAAAATCTGAAAACCCAAATACTTTGGGGCTACACCATTAATAATACTGTACATATGATTGAGTTTAAGTTGTTCAACCCTAAGCTTGACAGGCAAGAACTCAACCCTCTTAAACTCATTTCTTCCCACATGATACCTAGAAGGTTTAGACAGTATGAAGCGGATCATATTATTTTGCACAATCTGCATCTTGTTTTTCATTTTCATCGTCAGACCACTGTACCATGCTGAACATGCATAGTCAAAATGACATTGAAGGAGTGCTGAGACGATAATTTTTTTTATTTTGGAGTCAAACTGCCTTATATTACGGTATAAGAATTTAATTTGCAGGCACTCTTGTTCAGTAATTTCTCTACAATGGAATATCCTGACAGTGTCTGATCCAATGTAATACCTAGATATGTAACAGAATTCTTTGCTTCAATTTCATTGTCGTTACATGTGACCTTTAGTGCAGGTGCCTTTTGTAGCTTACGTTTGGTGCCAAATAGGATGCACTCAGATTCCCCTAGGTGCAATGACAGTCTGTTGTCAATCAGCCACTCTCTTACATTTTTCAGCTCTTCACTAAGAGTGTCTTCAATTCGATGGATGTCTTTTCCAGACACTAGTAGTGAGGAGTCATCGGCATATAATAACAACTTACATTTGACTGCAGCTGGCATGTCGTTTACATATATAAGGAATAACAAAGGGCCTAATATCGAGCCTTGGGTTACACCACAAGTTATTTTCATGGGTTCAGACAGGACTCCATCAAAATCACAAGTTTGATTTCTTTCTGATAAGTATGATTTAAACCATTTTAAAGAAGCCTTCCCAAAACCCATGCAGTTTGAGTTAGCTAGCAGAAACTTTATACTCTTAAAACATTTGAATGACCTTGTTGCATTAAAGGAATCGCACTAAGCTGGTTTAAGTCCTATTTTTCTGAGCGATCCCAATTTGTTAATATTAACGATAAACCATCCAAATACGCTAAAGTTAGCCATGGCGTTCCTCAAGGCTCAGTGCTTGGACCAATTCTATTCTCTTTATATATGCTTCCTCTAGGCAATATTATTAGGAAACACTCAATTAACTTTCACTGTTACGCAGACGACACCCAATTATATCTGTCAATCAAGCCAGACGAAAGCGGTCAGTTAGCTAAACTTCAAGCGTGCATTAAAGATATAAAATCCTGGATGACCCACAATTTTCTGATGTTAAACTCAAACAAAACGGAAGTTATTGTGCTGGGACCCAAGCACCACCGAACTTCATTATCTAAATATATAGCTACCCTAGATGGTATTGCCCTGGCCTCCAGCACTACTGTCAGAAATCTAGGAATCATTTTTGACCAGGATCTATCCTTTAACGCCCACTTAAAACAAACCTCAAGAACAGCCTTTTTCCATCTTCGTAACATTGCCAAAATCAGGAACATCCTGTCTCAAAACGATGCTGAAAAACTAGTCCATGCATTCGTAACTTCCCGGCTGGACTACTGTAATTCTTTACTATCAGGCTGCTCAAATAAGTTCCTCAAGACCCTCCAGCTGATCCAGAATGCTGCAGCACGTGTTCTGACAAGAACTAACAAAAGAGATCACATTTCTCCTGTATTAGCTTCTCTGCATTGGCTTCCTGTAAAATCCAGGATTGAATTTAAAATCCTTCTCCTGACCTACAAAGCACTAAATGGTCAAGCACCATCATACATAGAAGAGCTCTTAGTACCTTATTGTCCCACTAGAGCACTGCGCTCCCAGAACTCAGAGCTACTTGTGGTTCCTAGAGTCTCTAAAAGTAGAATGGGAGCCAGAGCCTTCAGCTACCAGGCTCCTCTCCTGTGGAACCAGCTCCCAACTTGGGTTCGGGGGGCTGACACCGTCGCCACATTTAAGAATAAACTGAAAACCATCATCTTTGATAAAGCTTATAGTTAGGGAGTGAGGAGTTGCAGAATAGTAGAGTAGAGTAGAGGGAGGCAGGAAGTACAAGCCCGTTCCGGCAGGGGAGAGTACGAGCCCGGTCCAGGGCCCCTCTCTTTAGCCTGCCTCTCTTAGTTATGCTATTATAACTCTAGACTGCTGTGGGAAGCTCCTTCCAAGGACACAATGAGCCGCTCCCTCTTCTCTCTTTTCACTTGTCTCCTTCTGTGTGCATCTTAGTCCCAGAAATGCCTGTTACTAACCTATCTCTGGGGAGTTTTCTCCCCGGAGTCCCTTTGCTTCTTCTTCACCCAGAACATCGCCTTGGAATTGGGTGGCACCTACACTGGGGTTCTGGGTGCAGCTGACGCTATGGACTTACTACACCCTGCTACGCTCTGCGTTTCCCCGCAGTGTCCGACTGCGTCCTGCCGCGTCCAACCGCGTCCACCCAGGCTGCTGTGCCACACTACACCCCGTAACGCCCTGCTGTGCCCTACTATGACATGAACTACTATGACTACCATTGTGATCACTGTTTCACTATCTTTATTATGACTATTATTGCCACCATTCACCACTCCCCCAACTGGTGCCGTCAGACACCGCCTACCAAGAGTCTGGGTCTGTCCGAGGTTTCTTCCTAACAAAAAAGGGAGTTTTTCCTTGCCACTGTCGCAATAGCTACTGCTAATGCTTGCTCTTGAGGCAACCACTGTAATAGTTGGGGCTTCGTAAAGTACAGAGTTTGGTCTAGACCTACTCTATCTGTAAAGTGTCTCGAGATAACTCTTGTTATGATTTGATACTATAAATAAAATTGAATTGAATTGAATTGTTGGTCATTTACCTCTTATGCTTGACCACAAGGCAACGGAGCTTTATTGTATAGAAGATTTCCACAACAAGGCAATTCAAAGTGATTTACATAAAACATTAAAGAGCAGTTAAAAAGAATTAAAAACATGTATTAACAAGAAAATAAAAATAGCTAAAATCGGCCTAGTCATTTAAGTTTCGGATTTTTTTCCCATGTCTTTATCAAATGTGACACACATTTAATAACATTAACCCAGCACATCAAGTGCTTGATTAAAAAAAAAGAATAAAAATCAAAGAATCAAGTCCACTGACATATGTTGTAAATGTACATGTAAGAGGAGGTTGGGGAGAATCCACATTGAATAATAAAATATCATACTGTTTAGTTATGTGAAATCATTGTGGAGTCGTCTGCCATGAAAGAAGGCAAGTAGAAACTGGCATGGTATTATAACTATGTGGTCTTAAATAACGTTACCTGTCCACTGGTTCTTGCTCTGTCTCTCTCTCTGTTCCAACGCCATTTTGCTTTCTCTCCCTCTCTATCCTCCTCTCTCCCCTGTCTGTGTGCTGTCAACCAAAAGACAAATATTACAAACAAAAACTTTATTATCGAGGTGTAAGATCCATATCCATTTATGACATTATTCTAGTTAAGTATTAGGGATAAGAAAATTGTATATCCATCTATGGAAAAGCAGACATTCCCAATATGCAGTATCAATAACTTTTGAAAACTAGAGATTCATGCGATTTTGACAAATGACCGACAAGCACTAATTTTTGAAAATGGCTCAGATTTTTTTTCCTGTATGATCTAGGCGTCTAAGATTCTGGGTTTAGTTTTACTATGCTGTGATTTTCCTAATGCAGAATTTTTTTTGCTCACAATAGATTACTTTATATAGTATTATTAAGTCAAATAATCAAAATAATGCTGTGGAGACACTGTGGAATGGTTACTATGAGGCAATATAATCACACATGAATTGGGCTCTTAGGATCAGTATTTAGTCACATCCCATTTCTACAATGCCAAGACTTATAGGTAGCCTACCACAGTATGCAGAAACAGGGAAGGGGGAAAAGGTGATAATAATATCAACATATTTTCACTATTTCAATCATTATTTTCACTTAATGCAAAACTCTGAACCTTTTTTCGCTTTAAATGTATTTGCTTTAGTAAGAATACAATAACATAAGTAATACAGTAAATACAGAGAGACAAACATGAACAAAAAAAGGGGTGTATACATTTCACATTAAAGAAGTTGTAGGGCATTGGAGAACTCTGAACCTAACTTACCTAGGCTAAAGCTAGCTGACATGTGTCAGGCATGGCTGTAAATGACTCTCAGCAAAGCCAAATACAGCTCATTCATATATCTTGATGTGAGGGTTTAGTTAAATGGACCCATTTGAAAAAATTCATGCCCATTTAGGTTTCAAACAGCTTCGCCGACTTTGAAGGCGTGTTACGACCACTTCCCAACATGCTAGCTTAATGTGGTACCTACCTGTTCGGCTGGATGTGCAGTTTCAGTGGATGTCCGCTGTAGCTCAAAATCTAATCTCGCGGGAGTTCGTCAAACACGGACATTTTTTTTCTTCTCTAACTATCATTTTTTTAGGGGTGCCACCGTGCCGGGATCAAGTTTATGGTTGCAAAAGGGCCCAGGGGCTGACAGAAGCATTTGGCACACCCTATGTGGTCATGAAAACATACGCATCTGAAATTCCGTTTGGGTTTTTTACAGGCTAACGTACATAATTAAAATAAATTAGACGTAGCCGTAGTACAGTAATTTGAACTGCCCCAGGTGCATCAGGCAGCTACGTGAAAAATGACATATGAGGTTTAGCTAGTTGTTCTGATGTGTTACAAGAAAAAAACAAATAACGCTTCGGCCCGGTCTCGAACCGGTGGTCCGCGGGGGGGCCTTATAGTAGGATTTAACTCTCTTAATTTTCCCATTCATTCTCTACGGTAACTCTGATCACTAGGGCTGTCATTATGTTCTTGTCCACAAGAGGGATTTTTATGATAGGTATTTTGGTGACTCGAGATCGCTCGAGAAGATCCAAAATATTTGTAATTGTGAAATGACAATAAACAACTTGAAATTTGAAGTAGCCTACAATTCAATTTTTAGGTACTTGTAGCCTACTTGCAAATTAGAATATGTTTCAGAAAATATATTCCTATATTCCATACCTTGATGTTACATTAGATGGCCAAGGGTGATTATAAAAGATATAAAATAGCTCGTGATACACAGACATCACAAATTATACTAATAATTACAACCGTAATGGACTACTACCAGTCTGGGGTCCCTCCTACCTCGTTAACGTACAGACACAGAAATTATAAATAAAATGAGTCTAGGTGAACAAAAATGCAGAAATATATTAAACATGTTTATATGTTTATGTATACATTTATATGTTTCAGTGTTTGTTTATTCCTTTTTTATTTACTTATTGCATTTCCGTATTTATGAATGCCTTTATTTATTTATCTATTACATCTAATCAGCACGTTTAAGGGCATGTTTTTTTGCCTCGTTGGTCCATCTCACTCTTGACCACAAGTTTAGCGGATTTTAGCTTCTGATTTTTTCGCTCTTTTTACGTCTTTACTCTATCAAATGTGCAAACAGCACAATCGTAGTGAAAATTATTAGTTGCTACTAGTTAAAAACAAAAATTTAAAATATGACGATTTTTAAAAGTTGGTGAGTAATTTGCAGTGGTGGGCAACTATTTTGCAGTACTTTATACTTATATTATACTGCCATAAAAAGAAAAGGAACTCCCCGTCGGGGAATCGAACCCCGGTCTTCCGCGTGACAGGCGGAGATACTGTCCACTATACTAACGAGGAGGGACATGGGGAATCACGTGATAGCATCCAACCAATCAATGTGATTTCTTGAAGAGAAATTTGGTTATTTAACTTGTAGTGGCTGACGGAGTACATTAGGCCTATTAAAGTACAGTTTTGAGTACTTGGACACTATTGCATTATTTGTTTTTGTATGCAAACTTTTGTTTTGCATTTTATACTTCTGTCTGAAGGAGCTGACACCATGGCTGACACAGACCGTGAGTGTAGGTAGGGGACATGGATGTATTATATGCATATGCAGTGTTAATGGACAGGGCTGTTTCTTCGTCTTCATCGCTTTTGAAAAGAGCGGAGTATAATTGATGGGTTTTCATATCGTTTTATTATAACTGGTTAATATGTATGCAATGCATGTGTGATACTAAATGTGCTTTTAGTTATTCTTTAGAGCTTTTGTATTTTGTTATTTTTTACTTTGTTACGTGGTTTTTATTTGTTTTTATTGTTAATTAAAAATTATTAATACATTTCAATAATAATAGGCTAACAATTTCAAAAGAGCCATTCTGCATAATGAGCTTATCCTATTGTTACTCTACATGCCACTGTACTTACTCTGCTGTACTGCTCTTATTATTTTTAGTTTTAATACATACTGTGTATATATATATTTATAATTATATTGTTTATATTCCAATACTTCTTATATTTAGAGAATGTGTGACATGATGATCTGATTCTGATTCTGAATCTGATTAAGTGCATTTTGCTGATAAGACTTCTGTCTGTACCCTTACTAACATTTTAAATTCAGGACTATAATGGAGAGGCAGACTTACGTTTCAAAATGATTTTGGCCAAATTGTGTTGTAGCCTAGTGATAAAGAACTGCAAGATAAACTTGAACAAATCAGCTTACAGACTAGATAGACAGACAGACAGACAGACAGACAGACAGACAGACAGACAGACAGACAGACAGACAGACAGATACTTTATTGATCCCCAAGGGGACATTCAAGATCCCAGTAGCTTAAAGACATTACACACAACATACACATACGTCATAAACAGGATGATAAAATAACAAATCAACATGAATAATATGGACAATAAAGGAAAATATATTAAATAACTATTTCAATCGTCTATAAACAATACAACATCTGTGCTGATATTATGGCTGGTACATGAAATTGATGCAGAGTGAGTGAGAGCTCGTTATTTGTCCCCCCCCCTTTTTTTTCTTTTTTTTACTGTGGACTGCCTGTCAGTTGCGCATGCGCATTAGAGCGTCTCTGTTTTTTGAGTAAAAAATTATGGCCGTCGCGATGCAGACGGAGGATTTTCCTTACTTGCCTTCGGGGCCGGCGGAGGGTATGACCTATTTTTGTTAATAATTTTACGTTTGTTTTTAAACAAGGCTGCGTCAGTGCACTCAGTCACAGTCGCGGTTAATCAAGCTTTATTTGCCAACGTTGCCGTTAGCTTCCTGCGAGCTAACGTTAGCCCGGCATTGCAGGGTGAGCGGAGCAGGTTGGCTAAACAATGCTAAACTAGCTAAGCTAGCTGTAGCCGTTTCAGCTCCAAGGTCGACGAGAGCATGTCTGCATCCGATGTTGCTACAGCCGGATCGTGATTAATGCCTCCACCTGTGCACCAGTGGACACTGGGAGGCATCTTTAGATTTCGGTCAGCAGACATGCGTGTTTTTAGGTCATCAGTTTGCACTTAACCTATAACCCTGGTCTTGCGTCTCTGTACTTAGCGTCAGTAACACAAGGCAGTTGTAAACATAAACATTCTAAATGGCCCCGAGTTAATTTCCTGTTGCAGTGTAGCGGGGTTATGTGAATGACATCAACTGACATGGAGTTAACAAGGGGCCAGGCTGTTGCCTAGCAATGGAATTCCATTAATAAGGTCTATAATCCTGGTCTTGCTTTTGTAACGTTACTTAGCGTCAGTAACACAAGACACATGTTACTTTTGAACTTTTGAATGGACAGCGTTGTTGCTAAACTTCGTATGAAGTGTCTGAATGTCATCTTAAATAATCAAATGTGTCTTATGTCGTTATGTATGTATGTATGTGTTTGTGGTGCTGTCTGCTTTGTTAGGCTGGGGCGCCGTTGTTAAGTGGTTGTAACGTAAATGCGAATTCCCTGTTTGTGTTTGCATACTATAATAGTCCATTTGTAATCCTACTTTAGATAGATAGATAGATAGATAGATAGATAGATAGATAGATTTTTATTGATCCCAAAAAATGGGAAATAACGGTGTTGCAGCAGCAAAATATCAGACACACAGCACACATACAGAGTAAACATTAAATAATAGGAAACAATATACATGAAATAATAATAGAATACTACATGAGCAATATTTAAAAATATATACAATTTGGAAATAAAATGTACAACTGTTTCAATAGATATAAACTTAATGTGCAAGTTGGGCAAGTTACTAACGAAGCACAGTGTTGGATGAAGTATTCAGATCCTTTACTGCAGTAAAAGTACTAATACCACACTGTAAAAATACTCTAAAAGTCTGTAGGTGTAATCAGGAAAATGTAGATTTAAACTGATCGATCTAAAGAGTGTGTGGAAACATACAGTCCATACAGAAGTGTATCACGTGATTTTATTTTATTTATTTTGTTATTTGTTAACCTTTATTTATTCAGGGAAGTTCACTGAGAGGCAGCCTCTCTTTTGCAGGAACGCCCTGATCACATTCACACAGTTCCACATTCATACCTGGAAGCTGCCCGGTACAACCACAGTCTGATCTGCTGGCCACTGAGCAGCTCCACTGGAGCGGTTTGAGGTTAAGATCCTTGCTCAAGGGCACCTCAGTGGTGGTAATGAGGGAGGGACAGGCGCTGCTCTTTCACTTTGCCCACCCAGATGTTTTTGTCATTTGTGTTTTTCTGACATGAAACACAACAACAGGTGTGGACCAAAGTGATTTCACAGAGACATTTAAAATGCAATGAATATAAAACCAAAATGACGTGTCAGAAGTGCATCGCTGCTGCAGCCTGTGGGAGAACAGAGAACACGTTTCCTAATATCAGAACTTTATCCTCTCTAACATAAAAAGAGCATTGTGTCTCTCTGTCTAGGTCCTGTCATTTTTATGTACTTCAATTCAATTTTATTTATAGTGTCAAATCTTAACAGGACAGTTCTATCCAACCATGTTCAGTATATATCTAATGTATTCATAGTCTTACTGGTTATTCTACATTTTTATTCTGTATTTTATTCTCTTCTCTGCACTTTACTGCTTTTTCTACTTCTGGTTAGATGCTGAACTGCATTTTGTTGTCTTGTTGTCGACTCTTTGTTAATCTTATTTAATACACTGCTTATGTACACTTTTTTTTCTGAATGATAAAAGCTTTAAAACATTGACAGACAACCAAATGTAATCCCCTGACTTAATACTTGGCTTGATCAGTCCGTCTGATATATCACCAGTTGTTGTTTGTCACGTCTTTGAGTTGACGCATCACGATAAATACATAGTTTGAGCCAAGATCAATGACTCAAACTCTGAATTAGGCCCAAAACATGCGTCTGTGTCTGGGGTTTACACATTTGTGCGCAGGCCTTTGTCAGCGTACTTGCACGTGTTGTTAACATGTGCACAAGGGGAGCGTCTTACATTCACCAAGCAGGAATTACTACGAGAAAGAAAGCTGTTTAAAAGGGACTTGTTTTAGCACTAATGTCTAGCACAGAGGATTCCAGTGCCATTGGAGGCGAACACTACTGAGCTGTCTTGATAAACGAAACGTATCCTGAACAAAGTTGTTGTTTGAGCTTATTTTTTTGCCACAGATAGTTTATTTTTTTTTTTTTAAGTGTTGTAATTAAATTTTCCCAGAAGATGCAACCTGATTTGAAATGTGCCGTTTCTCTCTGCAGTGAATAAGCTGATAAAGGAGCACGGCGACCTGTTTTCTGACTCCCAGTGTAAAGTCTGCAGTGCTGTCCTCATTTCGGAGTCTCAGAAGTTAACTCATTATCAGGTCAGTGAGCCCTCGTCTGCTGCTGCTTTTTCAATGCCAGGGGACTGTGCTTATTTTTAACGGTGCTACTACGCTCGGAGATACGGGGGAATGCTGCATCATTATTTAATGCATAGTAGGGCTGCACAATTAATCGTGATTTTATCGAAATCGCAATATGGACTAGTGCAATATCCAAATCACAGGAGGGGGGGAGGGGGTAATATTTGCAAAATATGTGTCAAGCTATTCTGAATTAAGTATTGTGGTGCTGCAGAGATGTCCCGGCCTACAAATCCTATCCTACAGATTATAGAAATTATTCTTGTTTGCTACAGATCCTCGCAAAAATCACACAATAATCATTTGAACTTTTTTTTTTTTGTTTTCAATGAAAATGAGACTAATGATACAAAAATGATCATTCCCTCCAATATCGGGAATCATATCGCAATCGCAATATCAGTCAAAATAATTGCAATTCGATATTTTCTTCATATCGTGCAGCCCTAATTCACATTACGTCACATTAATGCTTTTATTTTTACTGTAAGCACATCCACATTAAGCTGCCTAGGTAGGTAATATGTCATGAGGTCATGAGATTCGATCGAATCACGACTTTATTCTCAAGACAAAAGAGACAGAAAAATATGTAAATGAAAATAACTTAAGTGCGATCTTGGCTGTTAGATCACAGATCAGTCCCTCCAGAAAAACGCGATTATGCAATCGCATAATTCAATGCATAATCAGCCAAAGTCCGCATATTTATGCGGGGGCCGCATTTTTTCAAATATGCCGCAATTTCGCTGCATAAATTGCCGATTTCTGCGCAAAATATGCGGGGCTTGCATGATTTCATAATCCCTGCATTTTCTTTGCAAAAAAGTCACATATATCTTAGCAGAAAGTTTAAATATGTTGCGTTTGCTTCACACGAGAGCAGCCATTTTCCCCTGTTGCCATGGGAATGTTATGAAGTGACGTGAACATCATCGAAAAGCTGCAAATCCCGCAATGAAGCCATGATGAAACTGCAGTTTTTGCAAGTTCCTGCAATTTTTGCAAGTTCCTGCAATTTCATCGCATAAACTTGCATAAATATCCCGCATATTCCATCGCATTTTTTAAGAAAACTTGCCGCATAATCAAGTTTTTTGCCCGCAGAAATAACAAAAAACCCCCGCATTTTTCTGGAAGGACTGACAGATAGCACAAGAGGACAGAACAGAGGTTTAATCAGCCGAGAGGAAGACGAAGAAGACATTAAACTGTTTTCCTGTTCAGACAGTTCAGTGTGGACAGAGATCTTTACGAATACTCTGGGAAAAAAGTTTCAAAAATAAGTAGTTAATGAGTACTAGGGCTGGAAATCTTTTTTTGTATCAGGGCTGAGATGATACTCGTGTTTCGGTGCCGGTACAAAATTGTACCCTGTTTTTATACTTCTATAAAATATCGGTCTATAAAATGTTAGCACCAAAGATGTCCCAATCACAAGTTAGACTAATTAATATGTTGTTTAACTAATCCATTCGTCATTTGATCAGAGGTGCAGCCATAATGAAGCTGTGTTTTCTTGTTCAGGACACAATTCATCACGTATTGTCCACTTTCCGTTCAAAAGCAGCACGGTTATCTTGACCAGTCGTCACACAAATAACATTTGAAGAAAGGTTTCACGCAGGGGATCGGGGTCGTTGATGTTTTGTCTGTTGTGCCCGTGTCTTTTCAGAGCAAGAAACATGCCAACAAGGTGCGGCGTTACCTTTCCATCCAAACTGAGAAGGAGCCAGCGCTGAAAAAGTTCCGGTCGTCCTCCGACAGTGTGAGTAAAACAGTGAGCAGTTGGATCTCCCGGGGTATTTTGAGTCCAACGCTGAATGCTCCCGCTGCTTTTTGTACCACATTTTCCCTGCACACACTGGGCCTCCTGCCTCACCAGCCTGCCGTTGACTCCGCGTGCCAGTGAGTTCACTAACGCGTCATTAATTCAAACACAACCCACGCAGCCTATCCTGAAATACACCCATTCATTTCTGTGTGCAACAGGCCGACGCGCATTCACTGCCTCGTTCGCTTCACACGCACTCCGATCATATTGAGCTTATATATGCAAGGAGGGGTGCTGCTTGGCTGTTGTGTTAACTAAAACTCTGTCTACATTTCTTAAATCCAAGATTAACTCGGTCTCAGAGTCCAAATCTAAGTTTTTGCTGTCATTATTTTATTCATACTTCCGTATAATATCTCGGTGTGACACGTCAATAAAAATGGATTGATGTATAGTGATGATGATGAAAGCTAACCGAGTCTGTGTATTTTGTCGCACAACAGATGTACAGACAAGTCCTTCTTCTTTTTTCTTTTTTTTTCTTTTTTTTTTTTAACCAGACTCTTGTAGCCATTAATGATTAATGTGGCTGTGTGTGTCTTTGTAAGCAGGACTGTAACAACGGAGACACCGACCGGTCGAAGGTGTGTCATGTATGTAACATGACCTTCTCCTCTGCTGTGATGGCTGAGTCACACTACCAGGGCAAAGTTCACGCCAAGAACCTAAGGCTGAAAACCGTCGGCCCCCAGGCCCCAGGTGTGTATATCTATTTGTACGATTTTATGTGTATTGCTTTGATTTTTTTTTTTCTTCCTATCGGAGCATGTAAGCGGAGTGTGAGGGTTTTGCATGGAGCGCAGAGCGAATTCTTTTAAAGTTATCGCCCCTTATCGCCCCCGCTCCAATTCCGCCTGAGCCCGCCTCTGTTTACTGCAGCACAGATTACATGCAGACGAACGGTTCCCGCCCTCCCTCTCCATGCTGCCAGTGCCCGTCGTCCAGCGGACTTTATGCTGGCGGAGCTGCGGGCATGAATGAATGAATGGAGGGTGGGTGCCGTTCATTTGATCAATACAACGCAGCTTTAGTTCTTCTTTTGGAGCGAGAGGTGAGCGATGTGCAGTAAGTGGAGCGGGGTGAAATCAGAGATGAGCGTGGGGCGATATTGAGCGAAGTGAGCTGGGAGCGGCTTTCAGTGGGGGGGGCAGGGAACGAGGAGGGAGCGAACCGCTCCGTGAGCGAGGAGCAGAAATTCTCATCGCTCCACTCCGCTCCACATGCTCTGTTTCCTATGTGAATGTAGAGCTGGGCAATATATCGATATCATATCGATATCGTGATATGAGACTAGGTATTGTCTTAGATTTTGGATATCGTGATATGGCACAAGTGTTGTCTTTTCCTGGTTTTAAAGGCTGCATTACAGTAAAGTGATGTCATTTTCTGAACTTACCAGACTGTTGTAACTGTTCCATTATTTGCCTTTACCCACTTAGTCATTATATCCACATTACTGATGATTATTTATCAGAAATCTCATTGTGTAAATATTTTGTGAAAGCACCGATAATCAACACTACAATATCGTTGGGGTATCGAGGTATTTGGTCAAAAATATCGTGATATTTGATTTTCTCCATATCGCCCAGCTCTATGTGAATGTATGATTTACTTTGTAAGTTGTTGTTTCTGAAGGTGCTAATTGTGTTCATTGTATCTCCTCTCCAGCCGTAGCCTCCCCAAAACCACCTGTAGCCTCCCAAACGTCACCAACAGTCCAGCCGAAGAAGAAACCAGCAGACGATTCGAGCGGCGCGCCGGGCGGCGGCGGCAACAACAACAACCCGGACCGTTTCTGCTCCATCTGCCAGGCCTCCTTCAACAACCCGCTCATGGCCCAGCAGCACTACGTGGGCAAGAAGCATAGAAAACAGATGACCAAGCTGAAACTGATGGAGACGTACGGCCCCTCCAATGCACCAGGTCAGACCACAGAAGTTCACGTAGTTGGGTTTGCAGAGCCACACCTTCTGAGGATAAGTCATTCATTCTTTTTTTCTGTGTGGACAAGAAAACCAACATCTCTTCTTTTCTGTGTGTCCACAGCTTCCACACTAAAGGGCTACTCATGCACCGTCTGCAGCATTGAACTGAACTCTGTGGAGCAGTACCAGTCTCATATCAGTGGTGCCAAACATAAGAACCAGTAAGTTCACACATCCCTTCTAGCTGGTTTTAAAGAGGTGAATCACTTTGTATGTCCTCATAATCCGATTAAGCCTGACACTGTGTTTATGTTTGAAGGAGAAGGGTGTTTTGAGACAGAAACGATCTCCGTGCACACAACAGTTTTAGCTCCAGTAGCAGAACTAATCTCTGTTCATATTAACACGTCTGACAGCGCATATCACAAGACCATTCACATACACCGGGCATGCGTGTGCCGGTGTAAACAGGAAGCAGATTGTCTGATGTTACTCTGCGGTTGTAAATCATGGATGTATAAGTTAAAAATACAGTATATACTTTGGAGAAAGAACAACAAAGGCGAAAAGTAAGACCGAGGATTTGTTAGCTTGGACCGATGACGAGGTGGAACTATTACTAACAAGGTATGCAAGCCTACCTAACCGATAAGACTGACTGATATGTGTCTGTTCCAAAGGTCTCCGTTTGTGCCCGTCCAGACTACAAAGCAACCCTGGAGTTTTTAAAACCGGAACGAGGCAGCAGTGTTTCCAAATGCCTCCGTTTCAGGGGCTCGGAAACGCCGGTGTAGCGTAGCAAAATGTATTTGTTTTTAAACCAAAATGTAGTAGTGTAGATGTAGCCTCTGACTTTATAAGCCGGACTAGTTTGAACTAATGAATCAAAAGAGTGGAAAAACAAACTAACAGCCCTTAGAAAAACAGAAAGTCCAGGGTTTCTGCCAGTGTTTTGCAAGCCTGGTGGCCCACCGGGCCTAAGTTGCCCCCCAACAAGCCTAAACCACTCGAAAAACATTTTTAAATGTATTTTTAGGAATTTTACAACTACAGGTGCAGTAAGAGGGCTCAATTGAAAACTCATATTTTCAAATCTCCATTAAGCACATTTAGCACTGACTTAAAGTGCCCATATAAGTGTGCATGCTCATATTAAGTGCCCATATTATGAAAAAATCACTTTTTCTGGGATTTGGGGTGTTATTTTGTGTCTCTGGTGCTTCCACACGCATACAAACTTTGAAAAAAAACCATCCATACTGTTTAGAGTGAGATACGGTCTCTTTCTTTAAAGTTGGAAGTGCGCCCTCATTTAGAAGAAGTCTCCCGGCTAATCCTGCCTTGTACTACTGAAATTGTAGAAACAAACGGCTAGATGATGTGATCCTTACCTAGCTACTGAGCATGTGATCTTACCTAGCTACTGAGGATGTGCGACTGCCAACAAAGATGTTACAGAAGTTGAGATGTCTCACTCTGTAGCTAAAACAGAGAGCTGAACACACAGGGTGAAAAGAGGAGCTGCAGCAATGTACAGTACAACAAAAATATGGTGTTTTTTGAAAATTAAACCATATAAACCTATTCTGGTACAACCTCAAAATACAATTATGAACCTGAAAATGAGCATAATATGAGCACTTTAATGTAGGGCCCTATGGAATCTGTCTTATAGCTTTTTTTTTTATTCTATATTTTGCGATTCCGTCCATGATTCTGTTATTACAGAAACTATTGGGCTCTACATTAATGCATCAGTCTGTGACTGGCCCCAGTCGGGCCCTCGTCGAAAAAAGACCCTTAACCCGCGCTAAACTACCTTTCTGGGGGAAACCCCGAAGTCTCAAAATAATCTTAATGTGTCTTTTAATAGAGTGAAGAAATCCGGCCTGAACACTGCAGAGAACCAAGACGCAGCAGAGCAGTCGTACGAGGGCGACAACCAGTACGCCGGCGGACACGAGCAGTTCACTGCAGCGGACGAGCAGTACGCCCCCGTGGACGAGCAGTACGCCCCCGTGGACGAGCAGTACGCCCCCGTGGACGAGCAGTACGCCCCCGCCGATGACACGCCGTACGCAGCCGGAGATAACCAGTACGCTCCCGAGGACACGGAGTACTCAGAGGAGTACCAGTTTACTTGAGGGCCGGGCTGGTACGGACTGCAGAGGTTTCAGTCAGGACTTGGAATGACACGCAACAACCAGCGCCCCCCCCCCGCCCCTTTTTAACACATTAACATCAACCTCCACTTCTCAGTAGCCCCACCCCCCCCTGGAGTAGAGTCACCTGGACCCTGGAATACCCGCCAACGTGGTATTTTAGCATTTTTTGGGTTCCCAACTGAAACAGTTAAAGTTTTCGGTTCCACTTTACTTGAAGGTATCTACATAAGAGTGACATGACACTGTCATGAACGTGTCATAAACGTTATAAACAAGTCATAAACGTTTATGACATATCGCTTCTGTCAGTAAGTGTCATTCGGTTTTTGTCATGACAAGTTAGGGTTAGAGTTAGGGTTAGAGTTAGGGTTAGAGTTCATGTGTCATGACAGTGTCATGTCACTCTTATGTAGATACCTTCAAGTAAAGTGTTACCAAGTTTTCTCCTCCAATGAAACAAGCTGTTTGTGATGTGTGGATAGGTGAAAGGAGGGAAAGCAGTTATAACCTTCATTAGTGACCGCAGGCTCAGTCATTCGTACCACAACAATGGTAAAGAATGTAAAGATTCTTCTGTTACAGTACTGACCGAAAACCATTCTCCGTGTCCGTGTACATTAGGACTGGGCATCGTGTGAAAAGCTGCCGATACTCAGAAGTACCTCACTTATAGGTAAGATGTAGGATAGGTATAGCGATAGGAATATGAACGTGATTTTCTACAGCACACAAACATGCAAAAGATTACAAATAAAAATATGACGGTGCAAATCCGCCATCATAATAGCAACTGCAAAGTGCTTCCCTTTAAAAGCCTGGCTTTTAAAGGGAATGGGAGATGACACTCTCATTGGTTTATTGCATGTTACGCCCAAAACACACCTATGAATTAATGAAGACACGAAGTACAACCCTTTAGAACCATGCCCCTGGCGCACGGACCCTTTTTTCCGCCGTCAAACTAGCAAAATTGAATTTGGACACGCCCTAAACGCACCTGCGCCATGCAATTCACGCCGTGCGCTTGGATTGTTAAAATAGGGCCCACAGAGCCTTTAGAGGAAGTGTATGCCATCTCCTTTTTCCTTTAGTGAAATATTATAGCTAAAAAACTTATGATGAAATTATTTTACCTTCATGTTTGTTTTATTTTTTGTTTGTTTTTTAACCAGGCAATATCATTTGAGTTTATCTTAAAGGATATGTTTTTTTATTTACGACAAAAAATGTTACTCCTCCTTTTCGTTTGAGTTTACGATAATAACGCCAGTGCAGGCTGAGGTGGACAGAACAGCAGGGTAGCCTCAAGAAAGGATTGGATTGTTGTCCATTATTTAGCCCATATTGATCTATTAAAATATAGATACCAATTCTTAGGATCAGCTCGGGACATCTGTAGCATATACATCAAATACATACCAGGAGAGAAATCCAGAAACGTCAGTCAGATACAGTCGGGTATTGTAATCATTGAGCCCCTTACTAACATCTAATCAGTACTAACATCCAGTACCAGAGCCACGTGTAACCAAGGACAATTGAAAGCTGCACCACGTTTCTCACTTCACCTGCATATACTTGGTTTGCATCTCCAGTGAATGTATTTATTGAAACGTCTCCTCCGCTTTCTGCAAGTTTGATTATTCCTAAATCTGGTGTCGAAGACTTCGAAAAATTAAGTCAAATCAAACGTTTGCATGACCAGGAGAGCTCACTGATGCCGTCATCGCTGTCAGGACAGATGGAAGAAGAACTTTGTCGAGAATCTGGATCCAGTCGGATTTTACGAGAACTTTGTTTCACAGTTTTTGTTTCTTGTATCCTATTTTTTTTTTTTTTTTTTTTTTTAAAGCCAAAATATCTCCAGAAGTTTCTCATTGAAATGCTGTTCTGTGTAAATCATTGAGTATCAGATTGTGATTTTCTTCTTTTAATGTTCTGCACAAAGCTGATATTTCGGTTCAAGTGGCCCCAGAATTTAGTTTTTCTTATTCTTGTTCTCTCCGCTCTTGTTTTGTTACTGTGAACAGACAACAAATCAATTTGATTAAGATATTATTGCCCAATTGTGACGTTGTATTCCTGTAAGACATTTTATTTCCATAATGTCTGTAGGTTGCATAACAAAAGGAGTAAATAGTTTTCCTACGGGACACAATAAGTGATATTGTGCAAATGTAAATCTGTATCGGAGGCTCATCGTTAATGCTGCTAAAAGGGTTATTGTGATCTCAGAGAGCCTAAATTAGATCCTCTACTGCTTGGAAAAGTACCAGAATTTGTGTGCATTTTGTAGAGGTTGATGTCATTTTATAAAGTTTCAGTTTTTTCACGAGTCTGGTCAGTGTTCATAACAGAAATGGAGAGATGAAAGGGAATGTGATGAAAAATATGAATATGCAGTGGATCTGTAACAGCTGTGAGTTAAAGTATAAGCTTTTTTTTTGTACCGTCGAGTTTTGGTTTACTGAAGGGTGAAAGATTTTTAAATACTTTCCTTCTGGGCTTTATAAACTCTAGAAGAGACCGATAGATGCTTTCTGAGCTCTGTAATTACTGTCAATAGCAGAGATTACAATATTTACCGCAGAGTGATGTCAAAATTAGAAAGTGATGTCAATATTACACTAACATTTTTTTAGCCCGTTTGTCCTCAGAAGAGACGATTGGTTGAATATTTTAATATTGAGTGTCTTTAACATTCTGTCAAAAGGAAGAAAAAAAAAGATTTTTTTGGATGTAATTTCTACAAAGAGGGCTCATACATACTGTATTGTTCATGGTGTATTAAAGACATTAAAGACATATGGGCTTTTTTGTTTTCCCCCTCATCGTTTGTGTGTTAGGTGTTTTGTGATTTTAAGATTTATTTTCATTTTAAGTGGTGTATAACTGAGGGGAAAAATGCAGCAAAGATGTGCATAAAGTAAAGAAGTGTTTCAAGAGAGTTGGCTTGTTTTCCTTCAACACAGAGCATCGGGTGGAGCCTGACTCACTGCTGCTTCATCAGCGTGAACACGTTTTCCAGTGTAGACTCTCCTGAGTGGAGCACAGGTATTGGTTTATAGCAGAATATTGCAGATGTACATCATATCAATGTACATACCTGTTCCAAAATTATGAATCTCCTGCCACAACTGCTGGATGAGGTCCAGTCAGATGTCTGAGAGGACTACTCTTTATGTCGGAATGGTCTTTTTTAAATTTAATTGTATTGCAAGACAGACGACACAGTCAGTCTGGGACAAAGTATAGAGTGGAGAGGGTGGGAGAGGGGGTGATGGGCGGTGATATAAGGGCGAGGATAGAAGAAAAGAAACTAAAATAAAGAAAGCAATATATATTTCTAACTCGTATGTTAACAAAATAAAGCTATATATATATATATATATATAATCTAACTATATATAATGAAAGTTAACATGTTGAATGAAACTTAAATATATTGAATGATATATCTGAACATATTGAATGAAAGTCTGAACATATTGAATGAAACTTGAATATATGGAATGAAAGTCTAAACAAAGAATGAAAGTCCCAACAGAAAGAGACAGAAATCCCTTCTGAGCAACAGTTGAAAAGAAATCAGCAGTCATTGGTAAAAGAAACTAGAAGTTTAGCATCAAAATGTAGATTGCAGATTTAATTAGAGGCAACTGAAACAGGAATTGCAGTGTGAAGTGCACAATAAATGCAGCCTATAACAAGCTGGAGTTAACAGGCAACGTGTTGCTTTAGCAAAGCTCTTCTTCAAACTTCACAAGAGGAACAGAAGGTTGGTCTAGGGTTAGCACTGTGGGAATATCAGCTGAACATACTACAGACTGACCCATCACAGTTTAAACATCTCCAAGCTAACCACTGAGTAGACTGCAGAGGGCCCAAAGAAAAACACAACAACTCAATATTTAGAGCCACGTTGCACCGTTGGGCTTCAATATTTAATCAAGGGTCACTTATGCTTTTCTGGACTGGAAAACTAATTCAACCTACCAGTTCCAACAGTATTCTCCCATCATGCAACACTGTGGATACACTTACTAAATGTTGTTGAAGTGTCTCAACATTCTTTGCTTGTGAAGACAAAAACAAGGGGAGGAAACTGACATAATGGACCTTTTTCACAGCAGACATTTTGACTTGTCATAGTAGGAAAGCACAACGATGGCTCAATTCCATCAAGTGTCCCAGTAAGCTATTTCAGTGAGTCAGCATGCACAATACCAGGACTTCTCCTAAGTGGAATGTAGCCATCATTAATGGTTTGGAATACACCTGTGCTTTTCCTACTATGACATGTCAACATGTCTGACGTGAAAAAGGTCTATTATCCATCCACAGACCAAAGCTTGAGCTTCACCACATGGTGGTGCTCTTACTCTTTGCTGGTGCTCGATCAGCTCAGGGTTCAGCCCACAGACTATATCAGGGAGATCATTTATACAGTCATTGGTTCAGCCTCAAGTTAGATTTTCCCCCTGCCACCAATGAGCTCAGCGGCACACATGCAAACCAAAACAATTGCCTTTTTCGTTTCACATTATCAATATTAGTGTTGTTAATAATTAATTAAACTAGCATACCAGTGTTTGAAAAGGTACTAATAAATTACTTAAGTAAAAGTAGAACTACCACAGTCTAAAAATACTCACTCACAGCATATCAACATATCCACTTTAAATATGTGAATGTTGTGTTTACAGTTTGTTTCTCCTGAAAACAAGTGGACAAACAATCACTTATTGTAAGTTTAAGTGTCTATAATGTTACATATTTATGACTAGATAAGCAACAAATCAAAGCTAAAGTTAAAAAAGGCCTTAACTATAAGTGTTCTACCTTTAACAGGAGAGTTTGTGTTCATTTAAGAGCCCACTGCTCATAGTCAGAAGCTGATTGAGAAAATAGGCGTTTATAGCCTCAGATAGATACTTTATTCATCCCGAGGGAAATTTTAGGCATCCAGTAGCTTAGACAACCATAACACAACAAACACATATATCTCACATACATAAAAAAAAAATCACTCACAGAAATGTAAAGAGTTAAAGGTGTAGTGCAAAAGAGAACAGTGTAGGGATTGATCAGTGCAATAGCTTATTATGTGAAAAGACAAGAATAGAAACCTAATAGAATTAGAATTGCTTGACAGAAAATAATATACATTAAGATCAATATATAATTGGGAATAAGTTATAAGATGTATATGTTTATGACCAGAGTCCAGATTGTGTAGGAGGGCTAATATAGCCTATAAGACAGTCAGGTGTACAGCAGACAGAGATATAATGGTGGTAGGGGCTGAGAGAGACAGGCTCATGCTGAAAAGTCCATTTCTCCCCTCCCCCTTTGTGTGGTATTGAAGAGTTGGATAGCCCTGGGAACAAAGGACCTCCTCAACCTGTCTGTTGAGCATGACAGTGACAGAAGTCCTGCCACTG
Source organism: Sander lucioperca (assembly GCF_008315115.2). NCBI lineage: Eukaryota > Metazoa > Chordata > Actinopteri > Perciformes > Percidae > Sander > Sander lucioperca. The sequence goes on from NC_050185.1 coordinate 29,718,964, forward strand.
AACATGCTCCTCTGTTTAAAGAACGTGCTGTGTAGCGGTCATTGTCCATGATCGCCAGCATCCTACTCATGGTCCGTTTCTCTGCAGTTGTTGCGAGTGACTCCAGCTCAATGCCAACAACAGAGCTTTCCTTACCAGCCTGTTCAGTCGCCCAGCGTCTCTCTTCTTAATGCTGCCTCCCCAGCACACTACAGCATAAAACAGGACACTGGCCATGACTGACTGGTAAAACATCCAGAGGAGCTTACTGCAGACGTTGAATGGTGGAGACAAGAGAACAAGTCTTTTGAAACACACTGAGGCCTTTAAAGAGTGTATTTCCCTTCAGTCTGCAGTTGTCAGTGTGTGTTTATCCACAGCTAATACAAAGATGAATGCATTTAAAAACACACGCAGGCTGTTCTGAACTAAACACAGCGTTGAGTCAGTCAACGTGAATTCCCCGGCTGAGGTTTCACTGCCGTTGACCCCCGACAGCCTTAAAGGCCCTGAACACCCACACAGCTGTTTTCAGTTAACCTGGCTGATTGGACCTCTGCTCAGGACTCTGTGGGTGTGTATAGACTGATTGATTGACATCTTCCTGAGTCTCTTATTAGCCTTGTTGCTCCTGTAAGGGCAGGATCAATGACACCTTTATCATCCAGATGTGTGATTTCAGATATTCTGGCTGATTAGACTCCGCTCAGGTTGAAAGTTGGCCCGGAGCTTTGATGGGAACTTATTAAGTCACGTAGAGCAGTAGTGGTAGTGTGCACATCCTCACCGTTGAGGTGCAGGGCAAAAAGGGGGCTGAGTACAACTTATTAGGTCACACATTCTTTCTACCAATAAGAATGGTAAAGCTGTCATTTGTACTGCCCTAACAGGTGCAACAGCACTAACAGGAGGGGACTCAGTAGGATGCCACTCAATCAGTCTAACCACGCCCACACTCACATTGTGCATCCAAGTGTGTGTGTGTGTGTGTGTGTGTGTGTGTGTGTGTGTGTGTGTGTGTGTGTTCTTGTTTAACTATATTCGTAGGGTCCAAAAAATGGAAGTCCAGTATACTTGTGGGGTCTGGACAGCTTTGTGGGGCCAAAATGCTGGAGCCCACAAGTTTAAAGGTCTGTTTGAGGGTTAAGACTTGGTTTTAGGATTAGGGTTAGAATTAGGTTATGGTTAGGGTGAGGGTAAGGGTTAAGGTTAGGCATTTAGTTGTGATGGTTAAGGTTAGGGTAAGGGGCTAGGGAATGCATTATGTCAATGACAGGTTCCCACAACGATAGTGAGATGCACTTGTGTGTGTGTGTGTGTGTGTGTGTGTGTGTGTGTGTGTGTGTGTGTGTGTGTGTGACTAAATCATCTATATATATTTAGCATTTGCAGGGCATTGTAGGAACAAAGTCTGTGTGCTCAGAATAAGATCGGCGTTGTTGGCAGTGTGTGTGTGTGTGTGTGTGTGTGTGTGTGTGTGTGTGTGTGCATGTGTGTGTGTGTGTGTGTGCAATGTGTAGTTTGTCACACCCAAAGACAGCTTGTCCCCTCTTTATCTTCACAGTGGAGGTCAGTGAGCCCAGTCTGTCATAAAAAAAGTGTTTGTGCTGGCAAATTGCACAGGTATGAAGATAAATATGGTGCAACGTGCAAGAGCTTGTTGACTTGATGTGAGCGCTTGTAGAACAAAAATCCAAATCACAATTGACTTTTTATTGTCATTCTAAGTTCATACAGCGGAATTAAAAGTGCTACTCTATGGTGCAAACATAAAAACACACACTTAATCTAAGAACACAGAGCAGAGAATGTGAATATGTTAAAAGGATTAAAACTAGAGTAAGTATTAAATTGATTTACTTGTAAATCTAAACTTGTATCTAAATTAAAAGTTTCTAAAAAATATTAACTAACTAGAATTTCCACCTTGACAGCATCTGCCAACCACTCAAGTTGCAGTTTACCTCCATGTCTGTCCACACTCATATAATAGGCTATATCTAGTGAAGACTTTGAAGCAACACACACACATCTTCAACCCGGCAGCACAGACACACAGATCTTTACAATCACCACAGTTTCAAGGTTAGTGCCACCAATTCAGTATCAGTATAATGAGATATAAAGACAAGCATGTCAGAAGAGTTTGCTTCTGTTTGTTCATTTGTCCCTTTCCCTCCTTCAGTTGTGTGGTGTGTGTACGGATACTTGTCTGACTAATGAATGTTACAAATGTGAGTCTGATCTTAGTATATAGCAGTATGAATTTCCCCCCAGGGTATTCAGAAACCCCTTTACTTTGTTCACATGTTGTCTTGTTGCAGCATTATGCTAAAATCAATCTTCACTCAATACCCCATAATGACAAAGCAGAAACAGGATTTTTTTTGTTTGCAAATGTTTTAAAAAGGAAAAAAAAAAACTGCTCAAATATCATTCACATAAAAGTCTTCGGTAAGACGAGCTTTGCACACCTGGATTTTCTGCCATTCTTCTCTGCAGATCCTCTGAAGGGTCCTTTAGGTGCTTTTTGTGTGTGCAGACTTCAAGTGGGCTTTCATGTGTTGCCACTCTGCCATGAAGCCCAGATCGCCGGAGTGTCACAGTAATGGTTGTCCTTCAGGAAGTTTCTCTACACAGGATGTTTGTATGTGTATATCTATACTGAACAAAATTACAAACGCAACACTTTTGTTTTTGCTCCCATTTGTCATGAGCTTAACTCAAAGATCTAAGACTTTTTCTATGTACACAAAAGGCTTAGTTCTCTCAAATATTGTTCAAAAATCTGTCTAAATCTGTGTTAGTGAGCACTTCCCATACATTCCCATACTGTCTATGGAGATTCCACGTTGCACGGGGTTCGACTAGTCATGACTGGTTTCCAAGATGGCTCCTGCAAGTGAACATGAACGCGACTTTCTTTATAATCTTTTTAATAAACTATCTGTACACTTACAACGTTGTCAATGCTTCGGTTCACATTTAGGGACCCTAAATATGCTAACGTTAAAGTGTGGTGATATTTCGAGCCTTTTTAGTGGTATTAAATAGTGATTTAATTTGAGTGTCCCCATGCCCCGAATACTAGCATTTCAAGCTAACCAGCGGTCCGCGGTAGCCCCGTTAAAGCTCCAAACTCATTCAATTAGCATGAAAACATGTCCCAGAGAGAGACAGAGTGGGTACACATCAGTTAATAACCCCTAGGTTCATTTTGCGCCGGAATTATCCTTTAAGGCTGGCCGCAATAAAAGGCCACTCTAAAATGTGCAGTTTTACTGTATTGGGGGGGGGGTCTGAAAACCAGTCAGTATCTGGTGTTAGAGTTAGGGTTCATCCGTGAAGAGAACACCTCTCAAAGTGCCAGACGCCATCGAATGTGAGCATTTGCTGCCCACTCAAGTCGGTTACGATGACTAACTGCAGTCAGAGAGAGAGAGAGAGAGAGAGAGAGAGAGAGAGAGAGAGAGAGAGAGAGAGAGAGAGAGAGAGAGAGAGAGAGAGATGAACCCTAACTCTAACACCAGATACTGACTGGTTTTCGGACCGCCCCAATACAGCACATTTTTAGAGTGGCCTTTTATTGCAGCCAGCCTAAGGCACACCTGTGCAATAATCCTGCTGTCTAATCAGCATCTTGATATGCCACACCTGTGAGGTGGATGGATTATCTTGGCAAAGAAGAAGTGCTCACTAACAGAGATTTAGACAGATTTGTGAACAATATTTGAGAGAAATAAGCCTTAGAATAAAGTCTTAGATCTTTGAGTTCAACTCATGAAAAATAGGGGCAAAAACAAAAGTGTTAAGTGTGTAATTTTGTTCAGTGTATATACGTTTGTGTGTCCAGTAACAGACTATTCGGAGCACGCTGGGTGACATCAGGATACTCTGTGAGAGCAGCCACACAAGACAATTTGTCTTGGTCCCCTGCAGGCTGAATGGGCTCCACCGTTATTGTAATTACATTAAAAGGACCAGCCTGAAAACATTGTCTTTTATTGTCAGTTTAAAATGCTTTGGTTGCCACAGTGTGTTTGTGAGACACTTAATAAACTGTCATGGACCTCTATATTTGTCATTGTCTGAATGCTGATTTGTAATGATATGCATTATAAATGTAGATGTTGTATCCAGGTGTTCTTTTCTGCCTATCTCATGCTCAGAGGAAAAGGGACGCGTTGGATCAACAGCTGGTAAAAGCGTCTTGTTCATTCAAACGCTTGTTGGGTTGTTAAACCGTCTTCTATTCAGTCATCGAGTTGGCGGCACAGAGCGTCACCTACTTGTTGCTTGAATCAGAAATGAACATTGACGAGACTATAACGTAGTAATTATGATGGTAGCAAAGCAGAAAATAAGGTGAGGAAAAATACGAATGCCAAATTTAGGTTGAGGTGGTGGATGGTTCAAACTAACACAGGACTTAGAAAATAAAATTATACTGCAAGTTTTTTTTTTACATAACGGACGTCACGTTCAGCATCACATGTGTAACCTTCAGGAAGTGAAATAATTATTTATATAATTATTTATGATTTTTTTTCATTTTTTACAACCCCAAAAATAGAAACAAGCAAATAAACGTGACAGAATAAAACAAAAACTGCCAGTTCACAGAAAAAGTGCACATATGCATGTCAATCTGTAATGAAGCCATAAAGCCAAGAACAAGTGAGATCAAGAAAGGTCCAAGACAAAGGCTGTAAAACGGAAAATCCTGCCGGATCAAAACATAATGCAATACAATACAGTACAAAAAGATAAATAGATAAAATACAGTACAGCACAAAACAGACTAATACAGTTAGTTCCCATGTTGACACCTGTCTCTCCTAATATGTTCAATAAAGGGCCCCCAGATCTGAGCTTTAGTTACTTTTAAATATTTTTGCACCCAAAACAAATGAAGAGTTAATAAAATATGAAGCGCTTTTATAAATTAAACTACCCACCAGTTTATAACAGTACAATACTTTATCTACATTTTTATGATTATATACTTTTACTGAAATAACTTTTTAATGCAGGACATATACTGCAACAAAGTATTTTTTACAATTACAACAATACAATACAATACAACAATACAACAATCTTTTTACTGCAGTAAAGCATCTGAATACTTAGATCGTCATTGAATGCCGATCACTTCTTCTACATCATCCGGTGTTTGGTGACTGCAGGTCATTGGGAGGGGGGGGGAGAGAAACACAGTACAGTACATGGCTTTTCTTCCCTCTGGTGTCTCGTTCCATTTCCTGTACCATGTAGCTCATGTGTTTAACGGATCAAAAGAAAAATCAATCCCATGAAATTGCTGACGGTTTTTATGGCGTCTGGTCTTTGCCTCGTATGCCTGCACATCTCATTCGCATGTCAAATCTAAAAGAAAAGCTCATCAAGACACAACATGTCCAACTCTGCTTCATGTCACCCTCCTGTTGTCCTCGGGTCAAATTTGTCCCATTTTCACAAAGTTTCTATATCAGAAATTTGAGTTTCTTTCAACCAAATTGTCAAAAAATGGTTCCATACAACGCTCTTCACAAGTAAAGTAAATAATCAGTATACTACTTTTGTTGAATTTGGGTATTTTATTTAATTTTATAGCATTTGAAAAAAATAAAAGATAAAAGAACATTAAAAAAGTGACAAGAATGTCAAAAAAGTGCAGAAAAAAAAAAACAAAAGCGTTGGGAAAAGTGACAGAAACGTTGCAAAACGTGACAAAAACGTTGGGGAAAGCGACAAAAGTATCGAAAAAGACGACCCAAATGTTGAAAAAAAAAGTTTTAATTTAAAATTTGGACCCAGAAAAACAAAAAGTTGTCGACGGGAAGACAACACAAGGGTTAATCACACAGAACAAAACACTCAGGAAGGAAAGTCATTCACCTTCAAATGTAACGTGTGAAGATACTTGTAAAGTTGGGACGTAATCTGTGGAATATTTTAGGAAGACGCTGCTCTCCTGCTCACACAGAGATCATTTGGTTTAATTACATTATCACATTTCCCCCTGAGAGATCGTTAAACGTTCATTTAGTTAACCGGTTTACGTCGTGTTACATCAAACCTCTGTAATCACATGCGTGTCTACATTTAAATCAAATTGGAAAACAGTACACCACTGTATCACGCTCTAAATCCACTTCTTAGTCTCTAAATTCATTAGTATTATTCCTTTTTCCTGTCTGGTGTTTTCCAATCACTGTTCAGCACTTTAAATTGCATGTTGCTCTTTTTGTTTGAAAGGGGCTGTATAAATAAAGCTTGATTGATGGTGTCTCTGTGACTGAACCATCCGCTGATGTTTGTTCGTACGATGAGGGGACGTGTCACGTTGCATATTTTGCATGTGCTCTGTTGTTTGCATGCTGAGAAGGAGGGAGGCGTTTAGGTGTTCTGTTGTAATCAGCAGGGTCTACTTTTTTTTTAAGTTGATTTCATTGTTAAAGATCCCTCCCATTCAAAATGTGTTTTTCTTATGTTTATGTCCCCTAGATTGTCCACTGTAGCCCTGCTTGGCATGGACTACGAGTAATAAAGAACGAATGACATCCAAGTCCTGAAGGGAACTGTGTAACACATGAGTTATGTTAAAATGGTAAGCTGGGGCACCTGGTTAGCTCACCTGGTCGAGCAGGCGCCCATATATAGAGGGGTACTCCTCGACGCAGTGGCCGTGGGTTCGACTCCGACCTGCGGCCCTTTGCTGCCATTCCCCCCTCTCTCTCCCCTTTCAAGTCTAAGCTGGCCTATACAAATAGGCCTAAAATGCCCAAAAAAGTGCTAATCTAGTAAAAGTCAATAAAAAAAACACGATTAAAAAAGGTGCTGTGGTCATGACATACATATGTGAAAATTGCGTGCTGGTTTGGTTTGATTTAGTTGCCTCCTGCCTGTCGTGGTCAGTGATTATTCTGATTTGTCGGTAGAATTGTGACAGAAAGAAGGAGAGAGGATCAAAACACAGAGAGAGAGAGAGGCAGAGTGTGATGTTTTTTAGAGGTCTTCAGTCTGTGACAGCTTTCGGGGAGATCATTGTCTTGAAATGGAGACATCCGGAGGCCAAGGCATCAACCTCCCTCCTCTTCCTCCTCCTCTCCCCTCGTCACCGTCCAGACCTCTCCTCCCCTCCTCACATGGAGGCACAGGTGGCTGAGCTGCACACTGCAAAAAAAACACACACATTAGCCAAGCACATTTGCTGCGCTGTGGAGGAGGGTCTGGCTAGTCCACCCAGCATTCTGGGATGGTAGAAAAACATGCTCTGCTTTAATGGCCGGACGGAGCAACGGTGCCTCTGCAAAATAGCCTCGGGAAGGAACTTGTTGTGGTGGAACATGTGTACGTTTAAAAGTAGTTTTAGTCGTGCAACAGAGAACTCAGATTGGACAGATAGTCTAGCTAGCTGTCTGGATTTACCCTGCAGAGATCTTCCGGCCGAAAAGAGGGATATCCAGCGGAATTTCTGTGAAACGTCGTTGACATAGACTAGGTTTTACCCAACACTGTAATGAGCTTCAATCTTGTAATTTGTTCAGCGAGATGATAAATTCTTTTAACCCTTGTGTTGTCCTCAGGTCATATTTGACCCATTTTCAAAGTTTTTAATATCAGAAATATGGGTGTCTTTGAACCAAATTGCCCAAAAATAACATGGATGTATGTTGTATGGAACCCATACAACATTTAAACAAAAATAAAGATTATTTTTGGGTGTTTTATTCAATTTTATAGCATTTAAAAAATTGTTTGAATGGTTTCAAAACCGTATCCTGACTAAACTTTGACATTCTGTGATCCACCACAACATCCTCTGATCTTAACTAATAGTAAAAATAATTGATACTTTTTTTAACTCAAAAATTTGGTATAATGTCATGTAAGTTAGGTTTATTGACCTTACATTTAAAAAACGTTTTGAAAAAAGTGACAAAAACGTTTAAAAAAACGCCAAAAGCATCGAAAAAAAGTGACAAAAATGTCAGAAAAAGCGCCAAAAAAAGTTCATTTTCAATTTTGACCCGCTAGGAACACAAGTTCATGGTCGACGGGAAGACAACACGAGGGTTAATGATGAGCTATTTAGGAAATTATTACAATGTTGGAAGATGCTCCTACTACAAGCGTTTACAACCACTATGCCATCACTCAGTGAGAAATCTGTGTAAGGGGCCCTAACACGGCAGACTGCAGGGAAGAAACAGCCAATCAAAGCAGACGGGCAGATCAGGCTGTCATCAGCTTGTTCCCCAGCATGCAACAGGCTCATTTCTCATCAGCCATCAGTCAGCAAGCCACTCTGTTACTGACAGGCGGCCAGGTGGGGAACACCAACATCTGCCTCCTGTGCTACCTGATGGCTGTATAGGTGTGTGTTGGCTTAGTGTGTGTGTGTGTGTGTGTGTGTGTGTGTGTGTGTGTGTAGTTCTGTCTGTTCATTGATAGTTTCCTCCCTTTGTCTCATCAGTCATGTCTCTACGTGTGTGTCCGTCTCTGTGTGCATTTTCCTAAATCCTCTACGATCCCACCATGGTTTTGATGTGGAAACTCTTATTTGTAAAAGATTTAAATAATGAATAATGAGGCAACCAATAATAGCTTAAAATACTTCTAACCAGTCACGTCCTGACGGAATAATTACAGCATATGTTACGTAATATTTTACAACGGCTTCGAAAGCGGCTCAGCGAATCACAATCAAGGACTGGAACTATCTATTTTATAAGAGTGCTTTATGATTCTTTGATAATTCAGATGATACCCATTAAGAGGAATGATGTTATAGTCAACATTGCTGCTTTTTTTCCTCGTTACTCTTGCAGCTGATTCCAAACTTTTGAACAGTAGTGTATGTATCTCAAATGAAGTTATGTCATATGTTATAAGTCTTTCCCATGAGGTGTTTACATTATTTTGTCTATCTCCTGTACATTCTGTACATTTGTCTACATGCTTTGGTAGACATGTCAATAACATAGAGAGAGAGAGGGAGAGAGAGAGAGAGAGAGTCTCAGCCGTCTGCTGCAGGTGGCCGGGCGGTCGGGTTACAACCCCAATGAAAATGCGCACACACACACACACGCACACACACACGCACACACACACGCACACACACACGCACACACACACACACACACACACACACACACACACACACACACACACACACACACACACCTCCTTCCTACCATGACATCTGAAAATTCTTATGGATTACTTCAAATTCTTGTGACAGATGGACAAATGGTGTGTGTGTGTGTGTGTGCGCGTGCATGCGTGCATGAGAGAGCAGCTGGGAGCACGAGGTAAAACCTGTAGCAGACCAACCAACATGCTGCTGGGACAGTCAGACACCTGTTTGAATTCCCCCCCCCCCTCCCATCCCTCTCTCCCTCCCCCTACTCCCCCGGACACTTGATATGTGGGAGAGGGAGAGAGAGGGGAAAGAGAGGGGGAACGTGGCTGAGACAGAAACAGATAGAGGAGGTAGGGGAGAAAGTCTGGATCAACTGAATGTTTCCGTTTTCTGTTTCCTGTCTCAGATTTGCTTCGAGCACAGACCCAAGAGTCTTTTAAAGGAGAAATCTGTAACACTGAACACAAACTTGGTGGTGATTATCTCTGACATACTGTGATTGGTTTATTTTACCCGATGCAGAAAGCTTTTGATTTTGACTAAAAAGTCACAAAATGTAAGTTTATCAACTGAATATGTATGAGAAAGTAATAGTCAATTTTGAAATTTAAGTAGGAGTTATGAATGAAAACTGTAAATCAGTCATGGAAGGTTTTTTTGGACCTATAAATCATTAAACTCATTTTTATAAGCAAAGTCCTTATGGTCATTTTTTTGTTATTCAAAAGTAGAAACACATCTTGGCTTTAACCAAACTACGTTTGCTTTAAAAGGGAGTGAGTTCTGCCTAATTTGAAATAAGCCTCTTTCCGACCAAGTTGTTACAGGAATGTAGTTATAGGAACGATCCACTTCTAAACAGTTCTAAATTGACCTTTTGTTATTATAATCACAGCCATCTAACCACCACTATTCGGAAAAGGGAAAAGGGAAAAGGGAAAAGACCCTGCCCTGAAGTAGGAGCTGAAAGAGTTACAGGAACTGCGGCCAGAGGAATTTAATAATCCCCAAATTGGTCCAGTCGGAACAGGAGAAAAAAAGGCTTCTAGGAACGTTATGTTCTAGGAACTGCAAAAATCCCTCTGGTCGGAAAGCGGCTATAGTCAACAGCAGAGCCCAATAGATACATTTTAATGTTTCGGTATCAGCGTCTTGTGGAGGACGAAAAATAACTTAGTATAAATGATACAAAATAAATGCATAAATAAACAGATATAAACAGAATAATTACTAAATATAGAAGTAAATAATTAAATACATAAATAAAAATGTGATTGAGGTTAGGACCTTCTACATCATTAACATACAGAAACAGAAATACAAAAATACATAAATGTAGTTCAACAAAAATGTAAAAATAAATAGGACAATTTATTTATTTTATGTCCTGTTTAATTATATTTATTTCTGTAGTTATTTCAGCATTTATTTATTCTTTTATTTACCTGTTTGTTGTTTTCTGTATTTATTTATACATGTATTCATTAATTTCTGTTTATTTATTTAAAAAAATGTATTTAAATATTTTATTTTTATTTTTATTCCTGTATTTATTTATTTCATTTGATATATTTATTTCTGCAGTTACTTTACATTTATTTATTCGTTTATTTACTTATTTCTCTATTCATTTAAACATTTATTTTTTAATTTACATATTTTTCATTTAATTTTATTCCTGTATGTATTTATTATTACTTAAGTTATTTTTCGTTCTCCATAGTGTTTATATTGGCAGACCTGCAAAAATAAATCTCAGAGCAGAAAACTGCAGAAATGAACGTAGACCTGCAACTATAATAAAAAAAAGGATCTAAATTCTTCTTCCACCACTGCCTACATGTAAAAGAGTGATGATGAACATGTTAGAGCTTTCTTACAGCCTTCCTGCCTGCAGACTTACTGTACTTTAATGTTTTCATGATTTATTCAGTGTCAAAACGTTTTGCTGGGAAACCGAGTTGAGAGGAAGCCGAGGCAGCCTCCTGACCGCACGGACACAGTGCCAAAGCCGCAGTCAGACAACAGGTGAGCGGTTACGCTCTCAGGCACGTCTCATTGATATTCTAACCTATTGCACTTTCCCAGGGAGAGGACTCCCCTGTGGAAACACATTACTGCCTCACAGCTCCCCCCCTCCAGGCTTTGATCCTCTCAATGTGAAGCAGATCGCAGGCTGAACTGCAGTTAATATGACCAGCCTGGCTCAGAGGAGACAGCAGGAGAGAGGGAGAGTATGTGAAAGTGTCTGTGGATGGGGGGGGTGCAGAGATGCTAACTTCATCAACCATGTGCTTTATTTAAAGGATTAGTTCATTTACTCAACATTTAAATTGACATGCTACTTTATACTTCTACTCCACTGCGCTTTAGATTATTGTAGTTTTTACTCCAATACAGATTACAATGTTACATTAAAATCACTGTATGGAATATTCATTGTTTTAGCTTAAACTAGAGCATATACATTAGTTAAAGTGAGTTTCACCTCCATCAGCCTAAACCTGTTTGAGTCGTGATTCACTCGGATCTTTCACCCGACTCTTTAAATTGACTCATAAATCGCGTCAATTAGAGTCTCTATTATCATTAACTCGGATCAGTTGAGTCCTACTACAATTCAATCTAAAATGATAACAGCGCCACACACAAACCTCTTGCAACATTAGCTACTACTAGTCCTAGCCATCTTAGCTGCCAAAAGCTTTATAACTTACAATTTCGTAGGTAACCACAACTCCACAAGTCAACTCAAGCGACTGAGTGAGCAGAGAGACAGTCTGAGACAGGTTATAGGAACTTCCCGACCCGCAGACCCAGAGCCGAAAACATTGCAAGCTCGCAGACCATGGGACTCACTCGAGAACTCATGAGTTGTCGATGACTCATGAGTTGTCGCGTGAGTCAGTTAATCGCACGAATCAGCCGGCTATGAGTGGATCTGTAGCAGACGAGCGAGTGAAGTCTCTCCTCGAGCTCAGGGTGAAGCAAATCAACAACAAAAGCCATTCTTTCACTTCTGAAATAACATACAATGTTCTGCACGTAGCCTAGCTAGCCCTACTGTAGGTTTGGTGTATAAACGTAGGATGTTAAAATGCAATTAGGTCGAGCAGACAGTCTGAAACATTGCAAGCTTGCCTCGGCTCACCTCGCAGACCACTCATGAGTCCTCGATGACTCATGAGATGTCATAACTCAAAATATCTCAAAATGCTTTCTATCCTGTGATTAAATGGCTCTCCTGTGAGCATCTGCATGAGGTGGCGAGTAGGACTGAGTTTCCTTGGCAATTTAGCAATACTGACTCAAGTGACTCGCACGACCCGGATCAGTTTAGTGAGTGACTCAGAATAACCTGAATCCTTAAAAGGAATCGAGTTTGCCAGGCCTACATCAGCCACAACATTAAAGGTCCAATATGTAATATATTTACTGTATTAAGATATTAAGGAAAAATGCTAAGTTGAAATACTATCTTCTCTGACAGATATGCTAAAGACAGTATTTTCTTCTTTGAAATTTCCATTCTGGGACAGAATGTCTGTTTGTGTTTTGTGTTTTGTTGCTCACTGCCCATTTGGACACCCGAGTTGCTAGACATGAAACGCAAACACGCAAAAACAACGTGCTGCAGCCATGGCAGCAACCAAACAAACTGGATTAAAAGAGATAGATTCATTCTACCCGACCTAAAAAAAACTCTGCATCTTCTTGAACAGTTACATAACCAGAGACGTGGTGAAACATGGGTAAATATTGAAGATGGAGACAGCTTAGAGTCCAAAAGGACGCAAAGTTGGCTAATTTCCTAATCATTCAGCTTCTACGCTAATTTATCACAGCTAACGTTACTAGTAGGAATGGGCATTTTCAGTCATTTCAACATTTGTGTACTCACATTAAATTATGTAAAGTACTTGAGTTAGTTACTTGCAAACATTTTTTAGACACAGCTGGTGACGGGATCCCGACTGGTGCAGGCTAACTTTGCCATGCTAACACACGCTAAATGGTAACCAAGCCAGGGGCGTCGCACAGAATTCTGGGCCCTGTAGAAAGGCATTTTCTATGGGCCCCTCCCCGCATCCACGGCTATACATTCTAGCATCTTTTTGGGCCCTCCTCACATGAGGGCCCTGAGTACTTAGTCCCCTTTTCCCCCCCAGTCCGACGCCCCTGATACAAGCAGACTTCTTTTTGGAGCCAGTGAAGTCGCCCCCTGATTAGATATAAAGAAAATTAGATATAATGCAGGGTTAAGTCACCTTAGCATTAGCTTCACTTTTCAGACCCGGAAGTTGCCGCTTGGTTTTAGCTCATTGTTTTTCAGGCCAGCTGCAACTTTACTGTTCTGGTTCACTCTCAGCGCTCTCATAGCGTCATTTACAGCAGCATGGTGGCCCAATGGTTAGCACTGTGGCCTCACAGCAAGAAGATTCTGGGTTTGAATCCAGGTTGTTCCGGGCCTTTCTGTGTGGAGTTTGTATGTTCTCCCCATGTTTGCGTGGGTTTCCTCCGGGTGCTCCGGTTTCCCCCACCATTAAAAAACATGTAGGTTCTCCAGTCAGTGCCCTTGATCAAGGCACTGGCTAAGATCTGGAGTTGTTCCCTGGGCACTGTAAATGACTGCCCACTGCTCCCTTGAGGGATGGGTTAAATGCAGAGCATGAATTTCGCTACATGTATGTGTACGTAATGTGACAATAAAGTACCTTTACCTTACAGTGTTTACTGAAAGTCAAGAAACAAAAACTAGTGCAGCACATTCAACATAGTTTCAGACTTTGTTCAATCTGCAATAGAATCGTCTGCTTTGTTGAATTTCTTTCCTCAAAACAATTAGCTGAAAACAGGGAGACCGAGAGGGATGGAGATTTCCACAGTCATACAGTACAATGACTTCCTTTCAGCAGGCTGCAGGTCGGAGCCCAGCGAATTTAACACCTCTGTTTTGGCTGACCTCTGGACGTTTAAGGAGGCACGGGTCACTGCCCTCTCCCCCCCCCCCCTCTGGATGATGGTCTGCGGATGTCCGCTTGCTGTGCTGGGCATCTCGCACTCACCTGGGGTGGAGGGTACGAGGTTCCAGGAAGTAGGATTACACAGTTTGATAAATACCTGAAGACAACACTCAGGAAGCAAAGCTTCCTGAGCTTTAATCTAATTTGGGAAACAAATTGTGATGGAGACAAAGTGTAGGATCATAAAATAGTTTCAACACCATTTTGATGACATGAATGCCAAAAATAGTGAATAGAGACAGTGAAGTCAAGACATCTGCTGCATTAAAACGTAAAAAGAGAGAAATGGGTGTTACCCGGAAGCAGTTATTTGCAATTTATTTGTTTGGCACCCCTGTTGGTCTCTAGCAGCCACACACTTTTCACGTTCCACTCTTTGGAGCTCCCCGACAATAGCTCCATATCGGAGGCAAATCGGTGTTAAATCGGCGCTCGAATGCTACGTGTGAACTGTTCAAAGACGCCGATGCATCGCAGACGAATGGCAGATATCTAGCAGGCTAAATATCTGGACCTGTTGGGGAGTCTGTCGGGGGGCTACAGCCAATGAGAGATCAAGACATGGGCTAAGTGGAAACCTGTATGTGTAAAGCTTGATTTATTGCCCTGCGGAGGCTCCACGCAAAGCTTTCGCCGGCATGTGCGTGTGTGTGAGGAGTGTGTGTTAGAGCGAGGGAGAGAGTGAGAGTGTGACGGCAATTAGTTTCGGAGCGAGTAGCGACTCTAGAGTCATTGTGGGAGAAACAAAGTGCCTCCCCTGTACTTTCTGACCACGGTGGGAAATCTGTAGCAGAAAAAGTTAACCCTCTACTTGATTTCATGTTGTTTATGGAGAAGGAGAACCAGGAAAAGAGTAGGGGGAAATGCAACGCTACCGCTACAGCCAAGCAACGAGCATTCGAGAGGTGCATGCCAGGCTACGGCGTAGGGTCCGGCGTAGGTTTGTGTCTCCACATACCTACGTATGTAGCCACAGCGTAGATTTTACGCAGAAGCATAAATCAAGCTTTACATTTGCAAAGTTGTGGTTGCACGTAGAGGAAACAGGCTATTTTGTGAACACGTGTGCCAACGTCAACATCGACAAACACAACTACAAGGAAAGTTCAGCGGATTGCGTGAACAAAACATCTGGCTCATGATATTACATCCTGTTCCATGTCACTATGTGTTTTCGTGACAAAACGTAGTTTGGAGACGAGACATACTCATCGGGGATTCCTCCTGGTGAAAGATCTTGATGTGTGACCCCGTCGCCCGTCAGTCACGTAGTGCGAAAACTACAACGACTTCAAGAATCCCGATAACGAGATGGCAAGTTGTGTAGTGTGAACAGCACAGCATCTGACGACTACGAAAAGTTTGAACAAGCCTTAGATACATGTTCTTCCTCATGTTTTCATTGTATTTTACAGAGCAGGATGTTTCCGTTTAGGCCATCATAAAGGTAAACGGTCGTGGTCTCAGTCATTCAGCAGTGAAATAAACTTTTCACCGATAATTTTGTCTTGAAATTGTTGGCAGTGCTTACGTGAAAATACTTGACACCACTGAAATGAATCGGAAGATTTTCGTTTTTGTACTGAGCAATTAGGAGAGAGATTTAAGATTATCTCCACCTCCCCGTCAGAGTCATGCTCATGAGGCTCTTTTGTGTTTCAAATCAGGAGGGATAAAAGAGCATGTTAGGCTTCAGAGCCTTGCTCGGGGGGGTTGTAAGAATGAAGGGATCTTTTGCCTTTGGTGCTGATAATCGGCGGCTTCTCTCGTTTCCCTCTTGCACAAAAACCTCCTCTGTCTGCCTCCGTTACTCTCCAAGGGAGAGTGTCGACCTCCCCGGGGCGAGACTGAGCTACCTGTAAGGCTGGATTTATACTTCAGGAGGATGGCTGTTTTCTTTTCAACTTTAACAGCAATAGTAGATGGTCAGCTGTCATTGTGGTTCCTTTGATATGATATGGGGGGGGGAGGGGGGGGGGCAGGAAGTGTAGTTTTAAATAGTTATCAAAGAATATCTTTCAGGTTGTACTGTAGTTTTATTTCTCCAAATTTTGGGGAAAAGATTTCTGGATTTTAAAATTTACACATTAACCAAAAATCATCTCTATTCCTACCAATTGCTGCCTTCAAAGACCATGAGTGTGAAACATTTTAAAACATTTTGTGAGCCACTCAGCTTCCCTGGAGCCTGTCGATAAGAGGCTTATGTCCCCCTGCAAAGAGGAGGAGGAAGTAAAGGATGATGGGATGCAGAGGGGAAGGGAGGGCAGGAAGGATGAGGGAATCCCCGATGCTCCGCTCCTCAGGAGATCACAGGACTCAGAGCGGGATTACAGAAAATCAAAGGTGGTTGGAACAGTGAGTTTCTTTATTATATGTCACAGTTTAATTAATAATGTATTGAGCAGCACTTGAATAGGTGTTTCCCGACATTCAGAATGCAGAAGGATGCACACAAACTCCACTTAGTAAGAACTGTATTTTATTAACCATGCTAGCAGCTCCATGTCGGTTCACAACTTTGGACTAAAATTCCTCAACTACCATTGTATGGACTGCCATGAAATTTGTTTCAGATATTCATGGTGCCCAGAGGATTAATCCAACTGACTTTGTTGATCCTCTGACCTTTCCTCTAGCACCACCAGCAGGTTGATTTTTTTGGCTTTGAGTGAACTGTCTCAACAACTAATGGATGGATTGTCATAGGATTTGATACAGATTCATGTTCCCCTGAGGATGAATTTCAATAACGTTGATGATCCCTTAACTTTTTAATCTAGTGCCAACATCAGGTCAACATGTTAACGTTTCCAATACTTTGTATTAACATTGTGAACACGCTGACCACACTTTGTTAAACAGACCAGACCTAGGCTGCATCCCATGAAAATGATAAATTCCTGTCCCCTTATATGTTGACAACGTACGGTCTTTAACATGCGTTGAGTGCGCCCTCACACATAATATATTAAATTATCGAAAAATGTTATGCGCAAATCAACATGCAGGATCCCTTATAATTGTACAGGCCAACGGGAACCCCCGCCAGGCCAGAAAAAGCTTTTGTTTAATGCCAAAATAACGCCAAATATCCATTGTGTTTCACCTATAGCCTAACGCTTACAGACAGGCTCGATAGGGAATGACATGCTAACGTGTTGACGGATTGTGTTTTTAGCTGAGCTGGACCAGAGAATATTCGGTTAAAACCATAAACTGTGTGGTTAAAACAGATTGGTGATGCTGACCCATCCGCCAGGCTAAAGCAGTCAACTTAGGGGAAACACTGAAGTGCTTTACCATTAGCTAGTTTTGCATTGCCAAACCTTCCTCCACAGCGCTGCGGAGGAGGGTCTGGCTAGTCCACACAGCATTCTGGGATGGGAGAAAAACATGTTCTGGTTTAATAGCATTTCATTAAACCAATCCCAATCATCACGGGCGGCGCTAAGTGCCGGACGGAGCAACGTTGCCACTGCAAAATAGCCTCGGGAATGAACTTGTTTTGGTGGAACATGTACGTTAAAAAGTTGTTTTAGTCGTGCAACAGAAGATTTTGATTAGACAGATAGTTTAGCTCTCTCGATTTACCCTGCAGAGATCTGAGGAGCAGTTAACCATAGTCCTCATAAATCCACCGAAGTTTAAAATTACAACACAAAGAAAGAGGAAGGTGATGGACATCCGGCTGAAAAGAAGGACATCCTGCGGAATTTCCGGCCTGGAAAGTCGTCGATATAGACTACCATTAACCTTATATTTATATTTATTGCAGGAACCTACATATACAGGAAAATATACATTCAGAAAAACAGTGGCACCAAAAGTTACGATATAGTTATACGAGATATTTCAAATGGAGCTTTCTGGGGAAAAGCTTCTGTCTCTTTCTTTCTTCTTTTCACGTAGCTCCCCCGTATTTACAAACCTGGAGTTAACCCTAATGCTCTCTTTGCCCCACTACTTCGAAAACCCTTAGGGACAAGTTGTGTGTGGAGGAGCAGACGAACAGAAAGCCGGCGACAGACAGTCAGACAGAGGGTTGAGATTTCAGACGGAAAAGCTGCACAGACCAGCCGACAGTCAGGCGGTCGGACGGTTGGGACGGCAGACAGGCTGGCGGTGGGCGTCTCTCCGCTAACGAGGCCGGACAGCTTCCATGCAGGCTCATGCGACAGTGAAAGGGAGGATCGGGTCAGATTCAGAGTGTTTGATGTCGGGGTGGCGCTCACGTTTGAAGGCACCGCTCATTTCGCCTGTGTTAGCTTTTTTAAGCTGTGTTGTGTCAGACTGACTGAGCTGCCCGGCAGGCGGACCATGCCAGTAACTCACAATGACAGTCAAAAACAAACCACCTGATATCTGCACCGCCAACTGATACTAACACCACTTGTCTGGATTTTATTGTCTGAGATTAACCAACATGCTCTTTTTTTCCTGGTACATACAAGAGTTTCATTCTTTATTGTGTAGCCGGAAGGGTCTGACATTTTTTTTTTTTGTGTGTGTGATGTAAGCCAGGAAATCCTGGGCTGGCGTGCCGGCCTGGACGCCGTGTCCATTGTCTGGCCGCTCGCTCACTGCTCCCATTGATGCTCTTCATCCAGCTGTAAAATCTGGTGTGTGTGTGTGTGTGTGTGTGTGTGTGTGTGTGTGTGTGTGTGTGTGATGTGGGGCGGATTCAGTCCACTCTGAAAACAAGATGTCAAGAGTGTTGGGGTGCCTGGGTAGCTCACCTGGTAGAACGTGTGCCCCATGTACAGAGGCTCATTCCTCACCGCAGCGGCTGCCGGTTCAGTTCCGAACTGCGGCCCTTTGCTGCATGTCATTCCACCTCTCTCTCCCCTTTCATGTCTAAGCTGTCCTATCAATAAAGGCCTAAAATGGCAAAAAAAGTAATCTTTAAAAAAAAAAGAAAAAGATGTCAAGAGTGGAGTAAGAGAGAAGACACACCAGCCCGATAATCGGCCGTCGGACCGTCTGGCGAGGTCGGTGACTCGAGTCTGTTCAGTGTGTCCCGTGCCGTCGGCCGTCCGAGGAGCCGTCGGCCTTCTTTTGGGCCGACCCGACATGTTCAGTCGGAGACAGGGCAGTCGGGACTCGCCCGGAAATGGGGAGCGGATGAGCCGCTCAAAATCTGACGAAAATCTTTTAAACTGACCTTTGTTGATCTGAAATGAAGACAGATTCAGAAACTGCACGGCCTATTTCTCACTTAAAATGTTTTCAGAAACACGTTTAGACTATTTTAGTTCAATATGAGATCGTATTCTGAATGAGCCGCCATGACAGTCTGGCTGTGAATTTCCGGAGAAAAAAGACCCACGTGACGCGTTCGTCCAATCAGCTGCCGGTTCTCATTTTCTGGGAAATAATCAGACTGTTAATGGAAACAAAACAGAGCAGCGCCGCCTGCTGGTATGGAGACGTATTACGTTTAGCGCACGCGCAGAGCGTACGCTGAAGTCGGCGTCGCCTCAGTGTGTTCTGAGGCATTTTTTGGACCTCGGGGACCCGACTGATCAGTCCGACTGGCTTTTCTGCCGACATGGTGTGTCAGGGCCTTAAGAATGCAACAGTGTTGGCATTGGAGGGATAAAAAACCTGCCCTGTTTGCTTCCTGTGTGCTTCCACTGCACTATATCCTCCCCCTCTCTTTCTCTCTCTCGCTGCTGGCCGGTGCTGTAGTTCGTCATTGTGTATTCCACCGCGGCCATTCTGGGAGGCAGATTAGCATAACAGCCTCTGCAGGAACGCTGTCAGCATTAAAACACACTTCCTCTGCAAGTGGTTTTCTGCATAATATGTTCCTCCCACCACCAAAAACCAGTGTAAAAAAACAGTAACACCACTCCCTCTCCAGCCCTCTGTCTGTCCCTCTTCGTCTCTCAGTCTTAAGGCCTGGCAACATCTGGTTCTTGACCGAGCACTTCCAATTTATCACTAAAGACTCGTCATATCTTATCTACAGCATCTTTACACTCGACCGCATGGTCGGGTAATAACGATTATGCTAGTTTATTGTCCATCATTTCTATCAGTTAAGAAAACATTGTACTCACCACTGCTGAGATCTGGGAACAACAAGCCAGAGAGGTCAGACGTTGTAAAGGAGCCGACAGCTTATCCAGATTATCTGACTTCATTTGCAGGTAAATCGGTCAGAGTTGGAGCAGGAAGTCAGTCTGTAAACTGTGATGGTTGTTTACAACAGACAGCTTGGGCCATCATGTCACTGATCATCTGTTCCTAATACGTTTGGCTAACCTGTTTGATCGTCTGACTCACGTTTCTTACAACAGACTTCTTTGTACAGGAGAGATGTTGCAGTGTTCCCAGATCTCTCTACTACAACTACTATTTCTTACTACAACTACTTTTTCTAGTCTTAGTTCCATTATCTTTATTGTGACTATAATTGCTACTGTTCATCACACCCCCAACCAGCACCGTCAGACACCGCCTACCAAGAGTCTGGGTCTTCCTCACCACTCAAGGTTTCTGCCTAAAAGTGCGCCACTGTCGCACTAAATGCTTGTTCTTGGGGGAATTATTGGAATTGTTGGGTCTTTGTAAATTATAGAGTGTGGTCTAGACCTACTCTCTCTGTAAAATGTCTTGAGATAACTCTTGTTATGATTTGATACTATAAATAAAAATTAAAAAATGTCATTACTATTAGGAATCATGGCCCAAACAATGAAAACATTACACACACAACTACTGGCCCGATTTTAATGAAACTTGGTGAAAGGGTGTAGCGTGGGCCAATGGGTTCTTTCTTCCGCCAAGGAAGAACCTATTAAACTTTGGAGGCAGACAGAAATTATTTTTCACTTTCTTTAACATTGCGAGATAGGGTGTGGCCTTGGAGGAGTTTTGCGCTCTCCAAGTGGCCTTCTAGTTATTGTTATCTTAGACTTTAATATCTGCACTCCTACCTTCTTTGTATTGCAACTGCTGCACAGCAATTTACCCCAGGACAAATAAAGTTTTGTCCTATCTTACAGATATTATAGATCTATTTAAATCATCATTGGAAAGTTTCCCTGTAGCTCTACAGTAAATGCACAACTAAAGAAAGAAAGAAAGACTTAGGCTATGTTCACACTTGGCGTCTTTTTTAAGCTGCCAGCGTCTGTTTTACATTATAATCCTAAGGAGTAAACCGTGTTTTCAAAAAGTCGTGAGCGCTTTTTTAAATGCCACCGCCAACTTCTTTTTTGCAGCTCAGAGCGTCTTTTTGAAGTTGAAAAAAGTTCAACTTTTCTGCAAAAAAACGCTCTTTGTCAAGCAATTTTTTGACAGTTGACCAATGACAAGCTGAGTAGCCAGACCTGTCGTTTTCATAAAAAGAAAAAATGGAGTTGCAGCACAGCGAGTTATACGATATGAACGGGTGCTCCCTGTACAGGGAACTCGCTTTGTTTTATGTAACGTTAGCAGCACCACTCTCTCTCTCTGTTCTTTCTCTATCTCTCTCCACCGCTTTGTTTTATCTAACGTTAGCACCACTCCACATAGCACTCTAGCTAGGATACTGTAGCTGTTGTTATAGCAACAAAAGATGCTCTCAGCTGCTTTTTGGAATAAAAATGCTGCCAGCTTTTTTTCACTACAAAAGCGCCCTAGTCAACTTTTTCTTGTCAAAGAAGCCACCAAGTGTGAACACAGCCTTAATATTTGTTCGACAGCCTGCCTGTGTTTGTGTTTTTGGCTGCTAAAAGACTGAATGACGCGACTTCTGTAATAGTAACAGATCTCAGAACTGACAGTTATGCAACAGCAGAGGAAAGGGCTGTTTGTGGAACCCTTCTCTATATCTGTTTTGTGTGTGTGTGTGTGTGTGTGTGTGTGAGTTTGTGTGCCCACTAGGCACAAAGCCCCAAAACACCAGAAAATGAAGCCAACTAAAACACAAGCAGTGAGCACGTCCTTTGTTCCGGGATATTTCAGCCCTGCCACATTCCACAACAAAACCCATCCGGAGGATAATAAGACCGACTCTTCGGTTACAAAAAAACAACTTGCTCTCCTTGCGGAGTCATCCATATTCTCACGTTCCCACATCCGGATCAGGAAGCAGCTCTGAGCACAGGGAACAGGTGGATCCACAGCACAGTCAGCTGGAGGCTGTGACACAGTCTGAAGGCATGGCGAGAGAGAAGACTAGAGTCGTCTTCTGTACACCTGTTTACTGTTCTCCACTTTACTCCTTACTAAGTTCTTGAATAAGATAAGGTACTACTTTACTTGGGTACTTCCTTTATATGCTACTTTATACTCCACTACATTTTGGATGCCAATATTGTACTTTTTACTTGTTTTTTTTTGCCAGATGTAAATTTGTGTTACTTTGAAGATTCGAAGATGTAAGTAATTAAAATGAGCACCACCTTTATACGTTTTTAATCAAAGCCTGCGTTCAAAGTCCACCCAGGGAGGAGGTTGGGGTGAATAGATGGGTCAAACAAACACGGGACTTTCACCCAGGATGCTGCTGTTCTTGTCCCAGTTGAAACCAAAAGTCAACATTTACTTATTTAAACTTACCGTCCAGTCCTCCGAACCATAAAACGGTATGGGTCATTTGTTCCCTACCCTCTAATACGAGCCACAGGAGCCTTTCATAAAATAGCGCCCCTAGTGGTGGCGGAAATACGACCTCATATCTAAACCAGAGAATGTTACGCGTTTTTTAACGTAAAGGTTAAGATTTTAAACACATCTTTAATGTCGTGAAACGGTCGCAGTTGGTTATGTTTAGTTTAAATATTGTGGTTTGGGTTAAACTCAGACGTTACTTGACTTCCTGAAGTGTATTTGACGCTGAACGTGACGTTTGTTGACTGAAAAAAAACGGGACTTCACTTACATCACGTACATAACATACTTAACGTAGCTATAGTGTGTAGTTTCTGTCACCCTCATGAGGAATTCTAAGTAATGACAACAAAACTGTCGGCGCGTCCAATGATACAAGCCTTCCGTGATCGCCTTCCACGCAGTTGCTAGTAGCCAAGGAGGACACGGAGGATTAAAAAAACATGATGGACTCTTCAGAAGAGGTCATCATCTTCACTCGAGCTTCTGCGCAGGAAAGTCACCAGACGCACAATCTTCTAAACATAGTCATACTGAGAAATACAGAGAGAGTTGTGTGGAGCTGATAGTCTTAATTATCTTTGTAGCAACTCATTTGGCAATAGCTTGAATATAACGGACGTTCAATAATATCAAAAAGTTACGCACTAAAGCTTTAACTTACTTACTTAAAGGACAATTCTGGCGCAAAATGAACCTAGGGGTTAATAACGGATGTGTACCCACTCTGTCGTTCTCTGGGACATGTTTTCATGCTAATTGATTGTGTTTGTAGCTTGAAAGAAGCTAGCGCGGACCGCTGATTAGCTTACAACGCTAGTATTCGGGGCACAGGGAAAGTAAAAATAAATCGCTATTTTGTACCACTAAAAAGGCTCAAAATATCACCAAACTTCAATGGTAGCATAATGAGGGTCCCTACATGTTAACCGAAGCATTGAGAACTTTGTAAGTACAGACAGTTTGTTGAACGAAGAGCTGCAGGAGCTCCGTGAAAGGGCTACGAGAGAGAGAGCTATGCCGCAACAGAGGCTCGTACTTCGGAAGGAAAAGGAAAAATTCCCCCGCAAATGACCTACCATATTTCGCCGAACACCAAGGTCCTGTGATTATATTAGTTAGCAGCAAAGTTTCATGATTTGTTCTTAGCTAATTAACTATGTTAATGATATTAGTTAGCTGAACATGCTACATTAAGGTTGCAAGGTTTATTTATTTGTCATTTTATAACACAGAGTTGCACAATGGGGTTTGGAAACAAAAACAAACTTCGAGCTAGCAAGCTACATGCTGAAAATGGTCCGTTTTGAAGAAAATTTGGATCATGCAACAAGGCAGGCCTGCTTGGTCCTTTCGGTCAATGATTGTTTCTTGTGCGCCTTTTTATCCCTCTCGCGAAGATGGCTAAGGGATTGCGGCGGGTTGCAGACGCTGCCTGTCATGACCAGGCCAGACCTTACTCCACAGCGCTGTGTAGATAGGTCTAGGTATGGTAAAGTACTTACTTTAGGAGACAGGATTGGTAGAGCAGAATAAAACAAAGCCAAGCAGACCAATAGAGCTGAAAGAGAGACATAGCAGGGAAGGCTCAAGCTAAATAAAGTTTTCTAATGAACAAAGTAGAGGAGAACAAAACAGTAAAGATGGGTGGCGTTCAGCTGTGCAGTATAGAGTACAGTAGGAAATGAAGGAGCACAGACCCATATGCACACAGTAATAAATACACATGTTCAGTATAGTTTTTCACACACACACACACACACACACACACACACACACACACACACACACACACACACACACGGGGCGCACAGACAGCACAGCGTGCCAGGACTTGAGAGGAAACAGATTGCATATTTTGGATTTCAGATCAGGTTTCAGCCTCTCGGCCTGCAGCACCGGATAGATTTGATTACGGCAACAACCAGAGGCCAAATCTAATTAGCACATTATTCACAGCAGGATGTCGGTCTTGTGTTTCAGCATCAGCAAAGACGTCTATACTGGTTTCATGGTCATCAGGCAGAAGCTGAGGTGCCTCAGAGTGTTTGCACTGCGGGATAGTAGTGAGGTGAAAGCATATAGGACATGGTGAGAAAACCAGAGGATTCAAGAACCGTTCACTACAGGCTGTACTTTGGCACCGTGGCTTTGAGCTAAATGCTAACTTGCCATCTTAGTGTTTGACTCTAAAAGACTGACAACAAAA
This sequence comes from Sander lucioperca, assembly GCF_008315115.2. Classification (NCBI taxonomy): domain Eukaryota; kingdom Metazoa; phylum Chordata; class Actinopteri; order Perciformes; family Percidae; genus Sander; species Sander lucioperca. The sequence continues at coordinate 29,743,934 of NC_050185.1, forward strand.
CCTGATGTTTATGTCTCAACATGATGTCACATCATCTATATTTGGCAGTTATTCAGAGCAATGAGAAACATATATCACCAAGTACCAAGTGTTGTTAACAGTGTTTCAGCATTTTCCTTCCTACATTGTTCCAGAGTAAACACAACAGCAGCTGTACTGCTGAGTTAGCAGCAAAGTTTCATGATTTGTTCTTAGCTAATTAACTATGTTAATGATATTAGTTAGCTGAACATGCTACATTAAGGTCGCAAGGTTTATTTATTTGTCATTTTACAACACAGGGTTGCACAATGGGGTTTGGAAACAAAAACAAACTTTGAGCTAGCAAGCTACATGCTGAAAATGGTACGTTTTTGAAGAAAATTTGGATCACGCAACAAGGCAGGCCTGCTTGGTTCTTTCGGTGAATGATTGTAAAGATTTAGAAAGAATATGTTTTCGGCATTTACTCTCTAACTGGGACGTTTTGGGATCGATTGTGGCAGGATTTATGTGGATGAAGTACACAGGTAAGAGCAAATGATGTTCAGCCATGTATCCAACTAATTTAAGTAGCTCACGTTACTGTATTGTGTGAACAGTTTACTTAATTTAATATTGTTTGTGGCGTTTTATTTTGCGGGGTGCAAATGTTCCCCCAAAACAAGTTTGTTTCCGAGAATATTTTGCAGAGCCACCGTTGCTGAGTCTAGAGCTTTGTGCCGCCTAGTCTATATCTACGACGTTCCACTTCCGGGATTGCTACGGTGCCGCCGGAAATTCTGCCGGATGTCCTGGATGTCGGTTACCTTGGGCTTTCTGTGTGTTGGCATTTTAAACTCTGGTGGATTTCTGAGGACTATGGTTAACTGCTCCTCAGATCTCTGCAGGGTAAATCCAGACAGCTAGCTAGACTATCTGTCCAATCTGAGTTTTCTGTTGCACGACTAAAACAACTTATGAACGTACACGTTCCCCTAAAACATCTTCCGTACGGCGTGTAACAGCGCCCAAAACGATTGTGATTGGTTTAAAGAAATGCCAATAAACCAGAGCACATTTTTCTCCCATCCAGGAATGCTGTGTGGACTAGCCAGACCTTCCTCCGAAGCGCTGTGGAGAAAGGTCTGGCAATGCGAGACTAGTGCTGCCCAAGACGATTGCGATTGGTTTAAAGAAAGGCAAACAACCCAGAGCGGTTTTTTTTTCTCCTATCCTGGAATGTATATCTGGTCGAGCCAGAGATACACTCCGTGAAACCTTACTACAAGAACTAAGGTGAGACTAATACTAAAACTAAACTAAAACTAATTTTAATACAAATCACAATATTTTTTTATCTTAACTAAGTAGTTTTTCTGCCAAAAAAGAACCAAACTGCAACCTTTTCACAAAGTGTTTAAAACCATGACAGATACATTCTCTGCTTTAGATATGAGTATGGAAAACGCTCCTATGGGTCCTTTTAGAGGGTAGGAATAAACATCCTATATCAGACTTGTTGGTCTGAAAGCACCTTGAAGGCCGTTTTACAGTCGCCGCAGCTGAGCCGGCGTGTGCAAATGTGACGTCAAAATGACGTAGATCTCACTGGCGCGCCAGAGGTCGTGCACCACTCTATTTTTTTCAGCGGCGCGCAACAAAGCGTAAACAGGAAGCATGAACGAGTTTGAGGGTAACCAGATGCCAGGACTCTCAGAGTGACTGCAAGTCTCTCTTGTAAACTTACTGGGTTAAGATGAGCTCTTTTATGGTGAATGAAAGGCTTGACCCGACAAAGTAGGTCATCGAATCAAATCGAAGCACTGACGTCAATGCTGCTGCCAGTTCTGCCGTTGTTTACCTTTTTCTTCTTCTTCTAGTCCGTAGAAATAGAAAAGTCGGTAGCCTTTCCTCATTAGCGCCACCTCTGTTCAGGAGAAGACTGCAACTAGTGTCGCGACCACCACGTGCGAGTATAAACAGTTACGGCGCTCCCATGACGTCACACTGGTGCTCGACAGGTCGGCTGCGGCGAGTATACCCCATGTTTAACTCTGTGAGTACACAGATGCAGAGAGAGAGGAAGTTTCTATCACAGACTTTTGTGCCTACAGTTTGAGAGTGAATGGGGCTTAGACTTAACTCACTGGGCACAGTGGTGTGGCTTTGCTGCTTGACTTGGCCATATCCTGACTGAAAGGCCAGTCGGAACGTAAAGGTTACATCACAGAAGTGAAACATTATGAGGATCTGTGAGGGATTTGGTTTTGTTCATTGTTCACTTAGAGCCCCGTGGCTCGACTTAACTGCTCGTTGAGCTGCTGGTCACTTCCTACCTGTGATGCCGCGACCACCCAGACATCAGATCTGTTGTGCTCCGTCATTTCTGCTCTAAGCAGGCCTCAAAACTCAAAGGTTTTATGCGCAAGTCAGAAAGTTAACTTTGAGCAATCTTAGCTAATTCAGTGGAGCCACTTACATGGCCAACAGTGGGACCAACAAGTCCTCATACCTAATCAACAAAGTCTGGTTCAATTTGGCTTCTAAAATGTCACGGCTAAAATAAAGCAATGCTCATTATTGGTTGGAAACCAGATGTGAACTTTCACATTATGTCTGCCTTTGCTACTGAGAGAGGACACTAATTATTCTAACAGCTGCAAGAGGCTGCTTGTCATGTAAACATACAAAAGACAATCTCAGTGGGCAGCTCTGGGTGTCTCTTTAATCAGTAAAGGTGAAAAAATACTTGGAAAATTGTGAGGAAATCTGTTGTTTGTTTTGTGAAAACATGACTCAAATAACAGGTCTTACTTTCAGAGTATTTAAGTTTTAATGAAGAAATGAAATTAACCTATTAGTTGCGAAAAAACAAAAGATGCTTCAAACCCTTCTGCCATATATTTAAGTTCTTTTTTTTAATGAATTCACCAAACTTTACCAGATGCAGGTGTCTGTGGACACGAGTAAATCTCTTTCGGCAGACTTTAGCTTATGAGGACATGTGACTTCTGTCTAAGGGTTAAAGGTTGAGGGTTAGGTCCCTTTGCCTGACTAACGGCCAGCGGTGGAATGTAACTAAGTGTAGTTGTGTAGATGTCATCGAAGTAAGACAAACAGCAGAGGGAAAATGAGGGGACTGAATGCATCTGCAACCAAACATTACGCTTGGCCAAACCTGTTATACAAAACCTGATCTGGAGGGAGGTCGGTTCACTTGCGCTGCGTAGATCCGGGCCTCTGGGGACCTGTGAGCCCTGTGTATGTCAAAGGCCAAACACACCAAACTCACCTGTCTCTGCTCAACGGAGACAAAAGCTTCCAGATCAAGAAAAGGAGAAGCAACACTGGCAGATTAACGCTTAAAGATTTTATACATTTGAAATAAAAACTGGCACAACCATTGCAAAGTTTAAAATCAGCTGTTACGTATATAGATGTATTCCTTCAATAATAATACAGATATTAGGATTAATCATCTGTCAACCATAAATGTCTGTGGATCTGTGGATGTTGAAATATTTTACCGTACTAAAAAACTGACACACTTGAATGCACTTCAATGGTCAGATACTAATGGTCAGGGTTTCGATCTGAACATGAGATGTTTAAAAAAGGATGGAAGAGCACCATTTTGCATTAAAATCTTGTTTTTCTGGTGGTGTATTGTTCAAGTTTAGTTACTATGGGATGTTTTTGATGATAGTTGTACTGCCACTGTTTCATTAGGAGATGTGGCCTGTGTAAAGAAGAAGAAAGTGTGGAGCAGAGGGTGGATGGGCGGGAATGTTGGGACCATGTGAAACTAAAACTTTGAGCTGTTCAGTTTTAGAACTCCAAGGAACGCTTTTGTAACAATTCTGTACTCTCACTACTGTTTGAGATGGAGACCTCCCAGCTGCGCTGTGTAGTTTTGGGCCTCAGAAATGGCTTCCAGGGACATGTGACCTGCAGGTTCAAAGGTCAAGGTTCAGGCAGCCCAGACTCACCTTCCCCTCCCTGATGCTGAAGACAAAGCTCACATTGAGTCAAGGCCCTGGAAGCTGAAAGTGTCTCTCCAGGATTTAGTCATAGTCTGTCTGTCAGGGCCACTCTGTTTTAGCTTTAAGAAAATAAACTGTTTTCAGAGAGGACAGAGAACTGCTGTTCTTACCACTGCTATGCTTCTGACACCCAGCTCTATCTGTCCTTTCCACCAGATGACCACACTGAGGCTACATTTACATTGCTACGTTTTGGTTTTAAAGCAGATTTTTGAGCCAAAAGCAATCACGCCCAAACCGCATACTCGTGAACATTCTCGTATACTGGGCATGCGCATGCCGGGGTAAGCAGGAGGCAGCATGTTTACTCCGCCGTTGCTGGTAGTTGCCTAGGTAACAATAGTAGCTAGTCTCAGAGAACGAGACGTCATGATTGATAAGACCCAATCAGATGCCGAAACGTTGACCTCAGTGTTTTCAAATTTCTCTGGTTTAGGGGTGTGTGAATGCAAGGTGTAAATGTAGCAAAAGATATTCGTTTTTTAAACCAAAACGTAGCAAAGTAAATGTAGCCTGAGTCAGTGATATCTCAAAACGATGATGGAACTCAAGCTCTCTAAAGGCCACTTTTAGGGCTGTTGTGTATTTGTGCCGAACTGTCGCGGTACGGGTCAGCTGCATGCAGAATCAGAGATGTTCACAAGTCATTTTTTGGAAGTCCAAGTCGAGTCTCAAGTCTTTGAGCTCGAGTCCAAGTCAAATTTCAAGTCTTTGATAGCAAAGTCAGCTGTTCAAGTCAGTTACAAACTATCAACCGGTCAAAATGGCAGAGTTTTGGACGGAGGCTCAACGGGCGCCTGTAAGCGTGAGAGATCGGGAATCAGATATCTGCAGATGTATTCAAAATATTTCCAATCAGATCAGAATCCGGCGTCTTTCCTCTGATGTTCCTCTGCACTATCATGTGAAAGTCTTGAGGTACGGAGGCGTCAGATAAAGCATCAGATTGATAAAGAAACGTTTTAATTTGGCGACAATTTTTCCCTTGTCAGAGAGTTTCTCGCCTTGCGATAAAAACTGAACTTCAAAATCTTCATCATTGAACCGAAGAGTACTGTGTACTGCGCTAAAGTTCTTGCCATTAGAAAAAAAGGAACATGAGAAAACATTTAAATAACTGACCTAAGAATGAACATAAAATCCTATGAAATAATAAAATAACCTAAGTTTTGCATTAATTGGAGCTGAAGACATGCACGCATCTTCTCCATTAGTTCTCACGTCCTTCCAGTCTGTCTTTACAGAGCGCCAAACACACAGATAAATCAGAAACACAGTGGAAATAATCAACACGCAGAAAGTTACATTTCTTTTTACAATTAACACTTGTAAAGCACCTGCAGATTACAATGAAGTACAAAATGTAAATCACAGCGTGCATTTTTTAACATCTGTTCTTAAGATCTCATTAAACTTATTCTTTTTCTTTTTACAAAATGAACCAAAACACTCACAATGAAGATCTTGGGCAGATAATGAGAATAAATATGAAACAGAATTTAAATAATTCTGGTGAACTAAAAAGAAATCAGTTCATCTTTGGATGGATGGGACAAACACTCAATGGGAATGCTATTGATTCTTCCAGCCCATGAAGAATTCATGAATAGTTACTGATTGGTTTGGGTTGCACTCAAACAAATGCACACAAAGTTAAAGCATCAACTGGACTAAAAACAAAAACTAACTGTAAAGCGAAATTAAATCTAAAAGAAAAAAACCACAAAGATATTATGGATAAACAAAACATTTAACATGATCTCTGTATAATACACAAGTGATCTTTCTCCTCCCTTCACAATGCCTGCATTTATCCGGACTGAAGACTGTCAAGGTCCTGCCTGGGTCCTGACCTGCAGACCCTTCAAAACAACAGCTGGCATGGAGGACAGGGTGGGAGATAAGGGAGGGCAAGATGGGAGGAGGAGAAGAAGGGAGTGTGAAGGAGTTAAGGAAGGAAGTAGATAGGAGAGGAGGAGTGGTGGAGGGATGGAGATGCAGAGGAGGGGGGAGAGAGGAAGGATTTTAGTTTATAGATTCCCTCCAGTCTTGTAGACATGAATGTTCCTGGTCTCCAGAGGATGAATCCTACTGTTATACCACCACCATCAGGCCAAAGTGTCCAAAGTTATATGGGAATGTGTCATGAAATGTACATGACACATTCATGCTCCCCAGAGGATTTCAACTTTGGCACTTTATGAGTTTTCCTCTTGCACCATTATCAGGTGTTAGATTCTATTCTATTCTATAATAGGCACAATATCATGAAGGTTCCTCAGCATGTTCTTGCTCCCTGAGGATGAATATTTTGTTGTTGTTGAGATTAACAGTTTTTATTTTGTATCTTCTTTTTCGGGTCCATACTGAAATTACTGACATTTTCCAATTTGGGAAGTTGCTATCCGCGCATCAGTTGCTAGTTGTTTGAGCCGCTACAGAGCTCTGTGACGCTGGCTACAGACCTCCGTCACAGCTTGGCTGTATCAGCAGCAGTTGGTAGATCTATTTAGCCGCTACAATGCTCTGCGACCCCGGCTACAGTGCTCCGCATGGTGTTCTGCATGGTGATCCGTCGTATTAGCGGTAGTTGGTAGTTCGGTTAACCTGACAATAGGTGACTTTAAGCCGGGTACAGAGCACCGTGAGCTGCTGGTCGTTTCGGCGGACATTACAGTTAAGTTTAGGCCACAAAAAGTGAGCGTCATGCAGCGACGAAAGTTAAGTTTAGGCACCAAAACGACTAGTTAAGTTAGGGTTAGGGGGTTAGGGTTAGCATTCAGCAAAATATACAGGGAATGTTTACGAATTACAGTGCTTAACTTTTCGTAGCTACAGTATATGAACGTATGGTTCATGAGAACATGCTGCTTAGGTACACTTCCTTAAAATTAAGACAAGATCAAATAATAACTATAATATTCAAAAGTGAACCAGATTGATTTTAATGACCCAGTGGCCTTTTCTTCCAGCAGCATCAGAACAAACTACATGTACTACTTGTTGTAAAAATGATATTACCTCACTTTGGAATGATAGGATTCAACAGTGGAAAATACATGTTACATATACACACATTACATTTGTGAATATTTAAAACATTAATAAAAAATGCATGAAGAGTACACACACACACACACACGCACGCACGCACACACACACACACACACACACACACACACACACACACACACACACACAACCAAACACACCAAACTCTTAGCCAGCTCGGCTCAGCTTAAAGATGTTTTCAGCTGTTGCTGCTGCTGGTTGTATAAGTGCTTCTTTGTTTCCCTAAGAGCTTTTGGCTTCTCCCCCTTCCCCTTTTTCTTTCCCTATTACCTCCCCTCTACCACCTCTCTATCTCGCTTTCTTCCCCCCCTACCTTCACCCTAACCTTTAATTCCTCACCCATTCCCTCCCCTTCTTCCTAACCTCCTATAGCTTCCCTGCTGTCAAAATAAAATGTCTTTACTAAGTGATCATTAGATTTCCCTGCAGGTCTTGGCGTCACCGGTCCTCCATCTGGGTTGTGTTTTACGGTGCTTTGGAGCACCCTTTATTACAAATTAAAAGATGATGCAACGGGTACGATTGTGACCTTGTTTTGACCGGCGTACTAACTTGGCATTATCAGACTGATTCTGTGAATGTTGGAGTGGCAAGATTTCTCACAATAATAAAGGGATTTAAAAAATGATCAGTCTCTCTTCTGAGAAATCTGTGATTTGATGAAGGAGTGTTGGAGAAATCATCACAAATAGAAGGAACCAATCCAGAGTCAACTAGGGAAGTGCGCCAGGCTTTGAAGCCAATTAAACATAGCGGCCAAACAGTGGAATTAAAACTCCTGGCCCGTCACATGCCCTCTGGCCCAAAAACACTTTTCCCATAGACTTACAGTACATGGCGAAAGAGACACCTGTAAATCACTGGATACATGGTTTGAGGGTCACACTGTTGGATAGTTTAATCTACAACAATGCATCATATTCTATCAGATCATCATATGTTTGCAGCATCGCTATCCTGTGAGAACCATGTATCTCTAAAAAGTTTTAAACTTTTCATAGTGTCAGAATAACAGCCCTGTTTTCAGCTTTGTGACGATGCATTTTCCAGCTGATCCGAGAGGCTTTTTAAAGACTTGATTTATCTTAAGAAGTAGGAGAATCTTCTCAACATATGAAGGAACACTTCATCCTTCAGTTTATCACAAACATTCAACATCAACACATCTGGAGATACGTGGTTTTCACTGGACAGGAAGGGGATGAAAAACTGTCGTCTGAGAAGTAACTAAAGCTGTCAGAGAATTGTAGTGGAGTAAAAAGTACAATATTTACCTCTGAGATGTAGTACAAGTATAAAGTTGCAGAATATGGAGATGCTCAAGTTAAGTACAAGTACCTCAGATTTGTACTAAAGTACAGTACTTAAGTTAATGTACTTTCAATACCACCAGTGAGACATCAAGCTTTGGGAACAAATCCTTGTTGGTTTTGGTGTTTCGTTGGATTTGTTGACCATCCATCCATCCATCTTCGTCCGCTTATCCGGTCTCGGGTCGTGGGGGTAGCAGCTCCAGCAGGGGACCCCAAACTTCCCTTTCCCAAGCCACATTAACCAGCTCCGACTGGGGGATCCCGAGGCGTTCCCAGGCCAGGTTGGAGATATAATCCCGCCACCTAGTCCTGGGTCTTCCCCGAGGCCTCCTCCCAGCTGGACGTGCCTGGAACACCTCCCTAGGGAGGCGCCCAGGGGGCATCCTTACCAGATGCCCGAACCACCTCAACTGGCTCCTTTCGACGCGAAGGAGCAGCGGCTCTACTCCAAGTTCCTCACGGATGACTGAGCTTCTCACCCTATCTCTAAGGGAGACACCAGCCACCCTCCTGAGGAAACCCATTTCGGCCGCTTGTACCCTGGATCTCGTTCTTTCGGTCATGACCCAACCTTCATGACCATAGGTGAGGGTAGGAACGAAAACTGACCGGTAGATCGAGAGCTTTGCCTTCTGGCTCAGCTCTCTTTTCGTCACAACGGTGCGATAAATTGAATGTAATACCGCACCCGCTGCGCCGATTCTCTGACCAATCTCCCGCTCCATTGTTCCCACACTCGTGAACAAGACTCCAAGGTACTTGAACTCCTTCACTTGGGGTAAGGACTCATTCCCTACCTGGAGAAGGCACTCCATCGGTTTCCTGCTGAGAACCATGGCCTCCGATTTAGAGGTGCTGATCCTCATCCCAGCCGCTTCACACTCGGCTGCGAACCGATCCAGTAAGAGCTGAAGGTCACAGGCCGATGATGCCATCAGGACCACATCATCTGCAAAAAGCAGCGATGAGATCCCCAGCCCACCGAACTGCAACCCCTCTCCACCCCGACTACGCCTCGATATCCTGTCCATAAATACTACAAACAGGATTGGTGACAAAGCGCAGCCCTGGCGGAGGCCAACTCTCACCTGAAACGAGTCCGACTTACTGCTGAGAACCCGGACACAGCTCTCGCTTTGGTTGTACAGAGATTGGATGGCCCTGAGAAGGGACCCCCTCACCCCATACTCCCGCAGCACCTCCCACAGTATCTCCCGGGGGACCCGGTCATAGGCCTTCTCCAGATCCACAAAGCACATGTAGCCCAGTTGGGCATACTCCCAGGCTCCCTCCAGGATCCTTGCGAGAGTAAAGATCTGGTCCGTTGTTCCACGACCAGGACGGAATCCGCATTGTTCCTCTTCAACCTGAGGTTCGACTATCGACCGAACCCTCCTTTCCAGCACCTTGGAGAAGACTTTACCAGGGAGGCTGAGAAGTGTGATACCCCTATAATTGGCACACACCCTCTGGTCCCCCTTTTTGAAAAGGGGAACCACCACCCCGGTCTGCCACTCCTTAGGCACCGTCCCAGACTTCCACGCAATGTTGAAGAGGCGTGTCAACCAAGACAACCCCTCCACACCCAGAGCTTTAAGCATTTCTGGACGGATCTCATCAATCCCTGGGGCTTTGCCACTGTGGAGTTGTTTAACTACCTCAGCAACTTCCACCAGGGAAATTGACGACAATCCCCCATCATCCTCCAGCTCTGCCTCTACCATAGAGGGCGTATTAGTCGGATTTAGGAGTTCCTCAAAGTGCTCCTTCCACCGCCCTATTACCTCCTCAGTTGAGGTCAACAGCGTCCCATCCTTACTGTACACAGCTTGGATGGTTCCCCGCTTCCCCCTCCTGAGGTGGCGAACGGTTTTCCAGAAGCACCTTGGTGCCGACCGAAAGTCCTTCTCCATGTCTTCTCCGAACTTCTCCCACACCCGCTGCTTTGCCTCTTTCACGGCAGAGGCTGCAGCCCTTTGGGCCCTTCGGGCCCTCCGGAGTCCTCTGGGATAACATATCCCGGAAAGACTCCTTCTTCAGTCGGACGGCTTCCCTGACCACCGGTGTCCACCACGGTGTTCGTGGGTTACCGCCCCTTGAGGCACCTAAGACCCTAAGACCACAACTCCTCGCCGCAGCTTCAGCAATGGAAACTTTGAACATTGTCCACTCGGGTTCAATGCCCCCAGCCTCCACAGGGATGCACGAAAAGCTCCGCCGGAGGTGTGAGTTGAAAGTCTGTTGGACAGGGGCCTCCTCCAGACGTTCCCAATTTACCCGCACTACCCGTTTGGGCTTACCAGGTCTGTCCAGAGTCTTCCCCCACACCCTGACCCAACTAACCACCAGATGGTGATCGGTTGACAGCTCTGCCCCTCTCTTCACCCGAGTGTCCAAAACTTACGGCCTCAGATCAGATGAAACGATTATAAAATCGATCATTGACCTTTGGCCTAGGGTGCTCTGGTACCAAGTACACTTATGAGCATCCCTATGTTCGAACATGGTGTTCGTTATAGACAATCCATGACTAGCACAGAAGTCCAACAACAAACAACCACTCTGGTTTAGATCAGGGAGGCAATTCCTCCCAATCACGCCTCTCCATGTGTCTCTATCATTGCCCACGTGCGCGTTGAAGTCCCCCAGCAGAACTATGGAGTCCCCCACTGGAGCCCCATACAGGACTCCACTCAAGGTCTCCAAGAAGGCCGAATACTCCGAACTCTTGTTTGGTGCATATGCATAAACAACAGTCAGAGTTTTCCCCCCCACAACCCGCAGGCGTAGGGAGGCGACCCTCTCGTCCACTGGGGTAAACTCCAACGTAGCGGCGCTCAGCCGGGGGCTTGTGAGTATCCTCACACCCGCCCGGCGCCTCACACCCTGGGCAACTCCGGAGAAGAAAAGAGTCCAACCCCTATCCAGGAGTATGGTTCCAGAACCGAGACTGTGCGTAGAGGTAAGCCCCACCAGATCTAACCGGTAGCGCTCCACCTCCCGCACCAGTTCCGGCTCCTTCCCCCACAGAGAGGTGACATTCCACGTCCCCATAGCCAGCATCTGCTGCCCGGGTCTGGTCCGTCGAGGCCCCTGACCTTCACTGCCACCCATGTGGCAGCGCACCCGACCCCAGCGGTTCCTCCCACAGGCTGGCCCCTCACCTGAGACCACTTTGCCTTGGGACACCCTACCAGGAGCACAAAGCTCCAGACAACACAGCCCTCAGGTTCATAGGGACACACATACCTCTCCACCACGATAAGGTGATGGTTCCCGGAGAGGTTTTGAGAGGATTTGTTGACAATTACAAAAATAAAGAATAGACTCATTCTTTAAATACAATACAAAAAAACCCTCACATTTAACATGCATGTACATGTGTGAATTTCTGTGTAGAATTATCTACTTGTAAATCATTTCAGAATTAAAAGTATTACTTTTACACTGGCACAAGTCCAAACTCCATCCAATCAAATCAAACCACGCTTTCTCATAAAAGTGAAAATGCTCTGCGGCGACATTCCAACAGGCATATTTAAAGAAACCTCATGTGCACATTGGCAAAACTCCAAACTCTTTGTATAATCGTCCATCTTTCCCTTCAAACCCTCATTGTCGCCTGAGCAGAGTAGGGGGCTCGAGGCGGGCGGTGCAATCAGATCCTTGGATCCCTCCTGGCGTTTGTTCCCCTGGCTTGTTTTCACTGTCAACACACCACTTGAGAGAATTAAGGGGAGCCAAGTACCTGGAGCTCAGGCGGCAATAAAGCAGTCAAAGCACAATTAAACCTTCAGAAACAAGTTGAGTCAAGCTTATTCCATTCCAACTCGCAACATAGAGATTTGGTTATGAAGGATGCATGTGTGCACTCATGATAAAGCTGTATTTTCAAAAGCGTATCATCAGCTGAGAAAGCAGTTGATTCAACAGTTAATCTCTGAAATGAAGGACATCTGTTCTTATTCACTTACACACACACACACACACACACACACACACACACACACACACACACACACACACACACACACACAGACAGTGGTGGAATCTAAGTACTTGCACTACACTTGAGTATTTCTATTTTATGCAGCTTATACTTCTACTCGTCTACATCTCAGAGAAAAATATTGTACTCTTTACTCCGCTACATTTGTCTGATAGCTTTACTTTCAGATGACAGTTTTTCATCCCCTCTCTGTCCAGTGAAAACCATGTATCTCCAGATGTGTTGATGTTGAATGTTTGTGATAAACTGAATGATGAAGTGTTCCTTCATGTGTTGAGAAGATCTCAACTTCTTAAGATAAATAAAGTATTTAAAAAGCCTCTTGGATCAGCTGATCGTCACAAAGCTGAAAACAGGGCTGTTATTCTGACACCATGAAAAGTTTTAAAACTTTGTAGAGATACGTGGTTCTCACAGGACAGCGACGCTACAAACATATGATGATCTTATAGAATATGATGCATTGCTGCAGATTAACAACTAGCCAACAGTATACAAAGGAGTTAAAATGAGCTCAACCTTAATCATCTACAGCAGTAAAATGCAACATACACATTATCATTTATAATTTAGTGTGGTTTTAGCACTGTTACGGAAGCAAAGGATCTGAATACTTCTTCCACCACTGCCCACACACACACACACACACACACACACACACACACACACACACACACACACACACACACACACACACAGTGCTTATTTAATTCTTTCCCCCTGAGTAATCTTCTTCATCCGACGTTAAACCTCACACAGCCACTTTCACACTCCCGTCAGATTCTTTCTGCATGGCTGAAAGGCCGACTGTATCCACCAGATGATTCTGCCATGAAAGATGGTGTTGTGTATGTGTGTGTGTGTGTGTGTGTGTGTGTGTGTGTGTTTGTGGTTGTGCATGTGTATATGTGTGTGTGTGTGTGTGTGTGTGTGTGTGTGTGTGTGTGTGTGTGTGTGCAACTGCTTGTGTGTTTGTTTGCATGCAGAAAGAACTGAGGACTAAGGAAGAAGGTTTTTAACATAAATGTATATAGTGACATGCAAGATATTGTATGTGTTGGTTAATGCAACATTTGTAGATTTGTAGGCGGGTATGAGGAATTTAAAAGTACAATTTTAATTCAGGTATGAACAAAGATCATGATCATGGTCTGGAGCAGTCTTAACGAGTCATGTGCACATCCTTACACTTTTTTTGACTTAAGAATTATAAATCTGAATGAATTTAAAGTTGACGTATGATACCAGGATCAACAAAAAGAAAAACTAAAATAAAACGTAAAAAGAAAGATTCTGATTATAATATTAGTGTGATGTGCACGGTGGCCAATTGACTAAGATGTTTGACATCATTGTTTTTATTTTATTTATTAAACCACGCTCGGTGCTGCCAGTAGCTCCTCCCCGGACGCTGATTGGTCTGTACTGATGGTAGTTCGGACACAAACGCTTTTACCTGCAGCCTTACAAGATGGATTTTCGTGTGATATGTGATCCAGCGATTTTCATGTGCTGTGCAAGGTCACCGCAACAGAGGGGTAACCCAAAAATAGGACGAAATGGAGTTGTTCCATCGGTACCACAACATTTGATAATGGAAACGCAAAAAATAAGTTTTAATGTGTAACGAACTGACCAGATGTGAACTGGATTGCTTTGTGGAAATGCAGCTTAACTTCACGACGCTGTGCGACAATAAGACGACATCTGCTCATCTCCTCAAACTTTGCGGTGTGATGTCCTCTTTACCGCTCTTCTTTTGTGAATGAAAAGAGAGTTTTGGTTTCAGGTGTTCAGTCAGAGCTGTAGTGGGCCACTTTTACACACTGCAGAATTACATACAGGTATTATTTCACACCAGTTAAAGTCCAAAGAATGGGACTCATGGATGACTATTACTGTTGGAGGTGTGGAAAAGAAGCCGGTACTTTTATTCATTCAATGTGGGATTGTTCTTTTGTTTCTCCTTTCTGGATACCACTAGTCAATACTATATACAATTTATATTGTTTTTGGGTGAATTATTCCTTAAAACAACTTTATTAATCAGGTATTTCCCTGCAGGCAAAACATCATCAGGAAAAATGTGAAATTAAATGTCGGTCTGGCTGCTCTCCAACTCTCTCTCTCTCACTTTCTGTCTCACTCTGCATCTGTTTCTCTCTCTCTCTCTCTCTCTCTCTCTGTTCATTGCGGTTCTGGGATGGCATGCGAACGCACACAAACACACATTGCATACATTCCACATTTAGCTTTAACGAGGCAAATTAAATTGTGTGGATTTTGATTCCGCAGGAAATCAGCAAACGAGTGTCCTGTTGTTGGGGAGTAAATGAGAAGATGAAAGACGAATTCAAGAAGGATTTATAGCCTTCAGAGATTTGAGGATACAGAGACAGTTTATAATGATTGGAGACACAGTAATAAAACATAAGCCTACACAGAATCCATATCGGTGCAAAGACCTGCAAAAATGCAAAACTAAATTAAAAAAACGGATTGTAAGATAGCATACACAAGAACACCACAAAGTAACCTTAATAAACACATTGGATCATAGTGTGAAAGAATAAACAATAAGGCCAAATTTACAACAGTATATGAAAGTGCTAGAGTGCAAGTGACCAGCTAAGAGACCTGTTGATTAAGGCGCATGTTATACAGGCTGATGGCTTAAGGAATAAAAGAGCTGTCTCTACCGGTTTTGAACTTGCTATTAAAGACTTCTTTAATGAAAATATTAAGTTTTAATTGTTCCTCCAACTCAGATCAGCGATAGATAAAATCTGACACACTGACGACGAAGCAGCTAGCACAAAAACAGACCACACAGTGCCTCTCTGGGGTTGGTCAGTGTCATCTGAAACATTTAGCAACAAAGTGATGCTTCCAACCCTGAATGAGAGTGAGAGATTCAGGGGATGAGTCACGAACCCCGGGGGATGCTGTGTTAAACCTATAGTGCTGACAAACACACGCTTTGAGAGTGAATGTCAGAGGCGAGAAAGTTTATTCATTACAGAAATATCTGAGAGACGGGAGGGGAGGGGGAGATCTGACCACGGAGAACATTCAGCGGTTAGACGGAGAGACACTGCATGCTTGTCCTGATGCTGGTTTCTGCAGAGCTGAGACCAGTCCTGAAGACAGAATATTTATTTTTTTATCATCATCAGCGATAAAAGGCGGAAAAATACCGACCTCTAACAAAGACTGCGGAGAATCAAGACTTGTAGAAATGTATTATTTTGCACTTTGTTATAAAGTTTGCTTCAAGACGCACTGTGTGGAAAAACCAAACCATTGCATCAACATTAAATTGAATTTGACAGACATTACAAACCCTAAAAAATGTATCTGCTTTCACCAAGGTTTTTACCCAGTTTGAGATCTCAGAAATCAAATTAAAGAGATGGTCCAGGATTTGTCAACCTGGATGTTATTCTCACATTTTTTACCATTGAGACTATTGGTCCATTACATTTTAACATCACCTTGGTTTAGTTGGCGTAGACATACGGCGTAGACATACACGCGGATAGCTCAAAATGCGTACAAGAAAACACGCCACTTGGCTTTAGAAAGTGGCGTGTATGTTTATGCAAAGTCATGATGTCACGTTGAAATGTGGCAAGAACAAGGTTGATTGGAGACAAAGAGCACAAGCCTCCTAAAGCTTTCCAAAAAATCACTAACAAAGCTGTATGTATGCAAAATAGTAATTGGGATGGCAGGTAAAGAACCCAAAAAGTGAGACTCAGTTTAGGGGGTACGTCCCAATAAGAGAAAAACATTAACGTTATGTTGCGCTACCGGGTTTGGACCTGTAAATATATCACTGTTTTAAGGTTTTCCAGTATTAAATGTACACACCCACTGGATGAGCTGGTACTGCGTGCATGCTGTATCGAGCTCAACAGTGACTGGACACTTTTTAAAAGGCTCTGGTTCAGGAAGTTATTTTCCCCATTTAATTGCTCCATTGACATTTCAGAAAATGCTTATATAAAAAAAAAGTCACGCCTGGAACCAAGCCAACCAGCTACGAGATAAATTGTGACCACAAAACATTTGATTCGGCTCAAAAAACATTTTTGAAACTTGTGTGGTAAACATTTCCATGGTAACAGCGAGTTCCACCAATCAGAGACGCAAATAAAACGTGTTTTTCTTAAAACAAGGTTGATTTCATACGGACTTCTGGCTTCTACAGCTGCATAAAGCTACATTTACATTGCTACGTTTTGGTTTAAAAACTAATATCCTTTGCTACGTTTACACCTCGCATTCTCACTGCTCTACTACAACTCAACTAGCGCATGACCTCAACGTCATCGTTCTCAGCCACTCCCTCTGTTCGCTGATTGGACTGGTAAAAATTTGACCGGAGAAAACCCAAGAATATACCGCAAACGGAGTACTGAAGGAAAATGAAAATTGAGCGTAAGTATGTAGGAGGGCGGAGCCATGCTAACATGAAGCCATCATGGAGCCAAAATGTACCCAAATGATCAGCGCTGCTTCCACAGTGTGCAGCCCATGAAGCAGGCGCACTATGTCCTCCGTCGGCCGAGTCTGCCACTTCCGTTTAAGATAGATCAAATTCTGATAGTGAAACAAGTAATTTCGCAATGTGTTGTTACTAGGGCTGTCAGCATTAACGATTAAGGGCCGAGCATAACGTGTTAATTTTTTTAAATCACATTAATTGCATGCCGCCATTTATTAATTTATTTTACACTTCACTCGGCTTCGTGTTGTGCCTAACAGGCTACTATTTTGACCCTTTGCCGCACCTTTACTTATCATCAAGCTGCTATTCTTCCTCGTAACACATCCTGCTGCTGCAGGCATGATGGAGAAAGACAGCAGCAACACAATTCTGATGCCGCTTTTTATTTTCCAAAACTCCCGGACAGCTCGTAGACAAGTCGAAAGCCATATGCACGTTGTGTAAAGCTGAATTAAAATATCACTGAAGCACATCAAGCTTGAGCTACCACCTACGAGCTAAGCATAGTAGTACAGATAACGTGACTCAGGTTGATGCTAGCGGGCTCAGGCAAAGCACTATTTTGTGACAAGACAACAGTGCTACTCCCCGACCTATGGATGAAACCAAATCCAAAGAAATGACTACAGCTCTTGCGACATGGGTGGCAACTAACTGCAGACCTGTCAGCATCGTAGAAGACTCGGGTCTTAAAGACGTACTACGGTTGGCATGTTCTGACCCGTCTTATACACTGCCGTCGAGGGGGACAGCAGCCCCACGCACACACAGCCTGTACGACACGGAGAAAGCAGCCCAACTGGAACTGCTGCAAAGTGCAAACGCTGTCTCGTTAACCGGTGATCACTGGACGTCAGTGAGTAATCAAAAAGTTACTGCACACTATATTGACTATGGTAAGGATAGGAATTTTTAGTTTTTTCAGTTAGGTACTTGTAGGAATTGTGCAATAATGACAGATTCACACATTTTTCTTTTGTTTACCGTAAATAAATAATAAATAAATACAAATCTTAAAGTCAAGTTCATAAAGTAACTTTCTTTGCATTCATTTGATTCCCAATCAAGATCCACTGGTAATAATTGCTTTCCATTGTTAATATGTACTTAAAAACAGATCTGAAATGCAAAACAATAGAATTTTAATCATGTGATAAAACATGCGATTAAAAAAAATGTATCGTTTGACAGCCCTAGTTGTTACATTAAAAAAAATCTTTCGCAATGTAAGTCTATGGAAAAAAGTCTTTTTGGGCCAAAGGGCATCACGTGACAGGACAGGAGTTGCAATTCCACTGTTGGGTGCTATGTTCGATTTGCTTCAAAGCCCGCACACTTGCTGGGGGCCTGGTGCCCCCCCCCCCCCAAAGTTTAAACCAAACCTACGCCCTTGCACCGGTGGGTCAAGGTGCCAACCGTGAGCTGCCACGTCTCTGGTTCGAATCCGTCCAGGGACTACACTTGCATATCATACCTCATCTCTCTCTCCTCAGTTCCTGTCATCTCTCAACTGTCAAATGTCTAATAAAGACATAAAATGCTGAAAAAAAAATAAGTATAAAAAGTAGGTTGCACGTGCTGTAATCGGTAATATACGCTAACTATCAACCAAACCTGGAATCAATTAATTGATTGGCCAACGTTAGCTGACACTAATCTGTAGCTTCACTCTGCAGTCGCTCTAAAGAAATGCCACAGACACCACCTGCACTGGGATGAGGTCATGTGAATTTGTTATTAGCTGCCAGCGGATGTGGTGGTTGTAGCCATAGATAATGGTAACCATGGCAACAAGTGTCACAGAAGGGCCCCCCCAGCAAAGTAGGTAGCAGGCTTAAGAGGGGCCCTTGTCACCTATTTATACTATTATATACAAAGTTTAGTCGTGAAAAAATGCATGCACAGAAATAAGCGTTCTAGAATAGGCTATTGTTCTCCTGCAGTTTGAAAAAAATCCCCCAAATAGCAAAAACTGTAACAAAACAACGAATTTAAATAAAAGAAACAAAATACAAATAAATGTTGAATTCACGTAAGAAAAGTACTGTATTTTGTGTATGTGTGTGAGGTTGTATAATTGTGTGAGTGGATCTCACCACCCTCAGTAATGTCTTTTGACGCGCAGTTTTTCCATAATTTGCCGGTTAATGTGAGGCAGATGCACGTAATGCTTCTGTGTGTGGAGCTGGCCGGCCTCAGAGGCAGCGGGAGTGCTCAGGCTATGAGATAATGCCAGAGAGAGGCCAGCCTGGGACTAACACCGCTGCTGCTGCTGCTGCTGCTGTGTGTGTGTGTGTGTGTGTGTGTGTGTGTGCGTACAGTCCCAGTAAACCCCACCAGCGGATGTTTTACATCCCCTTTCCGCTCAATTACCGCCTCTTAAGGTCACAGATATCTGTCCAAGATAACTTTTGTGTGTTTTCTCGGCCAACTGCAGCCACGATTTTCTTTCTTCCTTTTTTGCACGTCGTTTTGCATCTTTGCATTTTATTTAAAATGTGTTTTTTTTTTTTTTTAAATTTGTTTCCTCTCATAAAAAAAAGCTATAATGAGCATCTCTTCCTCATAATCCAGGTTGTAAACGTTATTGTGGCTGCAGTCTGAGGCTCTCATTGTTTCTTGGCTCTCTCCTCGTCGTCCTCGCCCCGTGACTTTTTTTATTAGATCCACGATCTGCCGAGTTTTCCCCGAGCTGTTTGTGCTATTTGTTTGCTCATGATCACTTAGTGGATTTAATGGGGATGTGTGTGTGTGTGGTAGATATTCAGAGAATGTGTGTGTATGCATTCCACAGAGCGACTCGTCCGGCCTCTCCGGATCTCAGCGCAGCGCATTGCTCTAATCCTGCCTTCCTGTTTTCCTGCAGGAGAAGAAGTGAGGCGGAGAGGAAGAGCACATCTGATGATTAACCTGATAACAGTCACAGTCAGTTTACCAGCAAGAGAGTGAGGAGAAAATGAAAGGACCGAGTTCAAGCCACACTGCAACATTTTATTTTTTTTTTAAAACCTTTTTCACAAAGTGGGGGTGCTGTTTATATTGATAGTTGGAACACTTCCAACTCAACATAAGACGTATTTATTTTACAAAGTAAAAAAAAAAAAAGAGTGCAAATACAACTTTGACAGTGGAGGGAAATGACATTTACACATTGAGGCCTCTGGTGAGCCAAAGGTTATAAAGCTCAAGGTAATCTGAGAGGATTGTCTTGGCACATTGCAGCTGAAGCTCTAAATGTTATTGATTGAATTATTGTCTATTGAGTTAGAAAAGGTGAAAGGAAATACCAGCAATCAAAATTCTGTTTCCTCATGACCTAAAAATGGTTTGGAAGTATGTATTAAATAAGTCCCAGAAACACATTATTGGATAAATGACTGACCTTGCGTGTTCCGACGGACGAGTGATTCAGTTAAAGTGGTTTTGGATTTCCTGAAAGCTCAAATATTCACCCACCACAGCCTCCTAACCCGCTGCCTCGTGCGGTTGCATGAATGTTTGTAGATGCATTCAAATACTGGCAAGTTCATGTCTTTGTGTCCGCTTTTGGCTGAAAGTATGAAATATAGTCAACACATACAACTGACACAAAATTGCTCATCAAAGATCCAATTCTTTGATTTTTTTTTTGTATTAAATAAATTAAACTACCTAACAGTTTACACTTACAACACTCAATGTGTGGATCAATCAATCAGTCGATTGATAGAAGTTTTAGTTAAAGTAGAACTATTATGCTTTTCTGTATTTTCTGTCATATCTATAATCTTATAATGTCGGATGTTCATATTTAATGTGGCCAAAGCTTCAAATAATGACGCCTTCTCCCATTGTTGTGTATCACTGAAGTCCACTTGTGAGGGAGAGAGAGAGAGAGAGAGAGAGAGAGAGAGAGAGAGAGAGAGTCGATAGTTTGTTTCTGCTGCTTTGACAGTAATGAAGTGTCTAATGGGAAACTGTCAGCAGCTTAGAGAGACCAGGGACCTCGAGACACTGTGGAGACACAGTACACACACACACACACACACACACACACGTTCTACATACCGTTCGGTGACGCCTGGCCAATTACCACCCACCACCAATTACTGCAGCTCACACATGGCCACAGCTCTGAAATATCTCCGCCATCTGTGGATCGACCTGTGATGTGGTCGCTGGAGCAATAACACACATGAAGCAGAGTTCCTAAAAGAAATCTAAATGAGGGCGTCGTGATGGTTCAGCAGACCAAAGAGCCATGTGTGATTCAAACAATTTATTAAGTCCTCTTCACAAATAGATGTTATTTGGTTTTGTACACGGAGAACAAAACACTGTACAGTGGTTCAACCAGACCGACAACCGAAAGGGCAGAAAGAGACAAAGATCCCTCTGAGCAACAGTTGAATAAGAAGAGAAGAAACTTTAAGGTTAGCATCAAAATGTGTGCAGATTTAAATAGGAACAGCTTCCTGTTTCAGTGTCAAGTGCACAATACTGCAGCCTATAACAAGCTGGAGTAAACAGGCAACATGTTGCTTTAGCAAAGCTCTTCTTCAAACTTCACAACAGGAACAGAAGGTTGGTCTAGGGTTAGCATCTGAGTTTCCGTTGTCCGGTCAGAATGACCGTTGGAAATAATTCCCTCTGCACAATTTGAATTCTGTTAAAATATGCTACAGTGATTTTCATATCTTTTGTTCTATTAAAAATAAAAAAGAATTAATTCAGAAATTACTTTTAGACTGTAGCGAATGCGATAAAGGAAAAACTACATGTTGCATTCTCGCTCTGATTAAATGCAGAAGAGTACCGTAGATTTTCAACAAACGGCGACAAGCAAGCGGGAAAGTCAAAGCCCAAGCCCTGGTGAAACAGGGAAATATTGTGAATTACTTCATAACACCAAGCAGCAGCCGGTCTAACGTATAAGAAGCCAAGAAATTGCCAGCGAGGACGAGTCGGCACTAGCTACAGCCCCTCTCATTAACGTTAATGACACAGACGCACATCGAGATGCCATATGATGACAGCTTTCCGTGGTTACGGAGGCTTGACTTTCTCAACAGCCTGCGAGGTACTTATTGGGATTACGGTAAAATCTATCCAGAGTGGGTCAAACTGGCCAAGATAGTATGAGTAAAACGCGCCTCCAGTGTGCCAGCAGAGAGAGGCTTCTCCCTGCAGATCCACATCAAAACAGCGCAGCGAAGTCGCCTTGGGGAAGGCTGAGGCTTATGTGCATCGCGTTGCAGAAAGACACTTGTTTACAATTATTTTGATTCAAGTCTGCACTTGTTCATTTTATGAGCCAATATGTTTGTACTGTAGTTTGTATTGTTTTATTTCCTCAGCATAGCAAATGGAAAATAGGCCTATTCTAATTCAGATCGGCACAATTATGTGAATTGATTTAATTCTTTTGCCCTCTCTGTCTGTAGCAAATAGCCTACATTTCAATAAAAATAGTATTATAGCCTGCCTAACAATTGTTTTTAAGTATAATAAACATGGAAAATATCTGACCGGAACTTTTCCTATTTGACCGGTAAAATGAAACCTTACAGGTCACGTGACCGGCACCAATTTTTTTTCCAGCGGAAACTCTGGTTAGCACTGTGGGAATATCAGCTGAACATACTATGGACTGACACATCACAGTACACATCTCTCCAATCTAACCACTGAGTAGACTGCAGAGGGCCCAAAGAAAAACACAACAACTCAATATTTAGAGCCACATTACACCGTTGGGCTTCAATATTTAATCAAGGGTCACTTATGCTTTTCTGGACTGGAAAACTAATTCAACATCAAAGTTCCAACAGTATTCTCCCCTGTTTTTATTCATCCTTTATTTAATCAGAAAGGTCCCGTTGAGATGCATTATCTCCAGGTCAAGATGGGCAGCAAAACAAAATGTTTCATGTGTACAGACAGGGACATCAGATAACATCACAAAACAACATACCAAAACACACAGTATACATGGATGAATACATAATTATGATGCACCATGTGAAGCTGATAGTCTGCTCAGATCCATTTCACGACTACCTCGTTTGGATCAGATGTTTGCACTTTTCAGTTTGATCGATACCAAAATTACACCTGTGAAACCGTCCGGACCAAACAGCCGAACCTTGGTCTAACAAAAAGAGGCGGTCTCAGTCCGGATCAAACCGGTCAGGTTCGTTTCTGGTGTTTTTTTTGGATGGTTTGGACTTTCGGACCAGTCACAAGAAGTTCTGAAAGGACATGGCGATGATGACAGGATGGATGTATGCCTACAGGACTTACCGGGACATTCCACCAGGCGCATTTGTGCTGCCCACCGGAGCAATTGTTGCCACTCAAGACAATACCGGTGGTTCCACCAGCCGCGACGCAGCGCATCCTCAAAGCGTCCTCGAAGCAGCACACATCTCTGCTTCGCCAAAATTACGTGCCAGGTCTATTTTTAATGGAGCCAAGGGGAGTTCGACGGGCCCGGGCAGGAAGTGGAAGGGCTGGAGCATCAGGTACATTTTCAAGATAAACACCCTGTACAAATTACCAATTGTATCTCACATCACTACAATAGTTTATCAACCAAAACACAGCCACACATCTTTGATCCATGTCATTCAATACTAAACTAAATGGAAGAAACCATTTAACTATGTAGACTGCTTACTTTTATGGAAGAACCACAAATATCCAGGAAAAATGACCAAAACATCAAAATCTGCAAGTCTGGCAGACAAGACACTCCCAGTGTGGAACGGTGCATGGCTTAGGACGGAAGCGTTCTTTACTAAACTAACCTAATCGAATGAATACAGTGTAACAAAAAACACAAACCCATAGGCTCAGACTCTCTGAAAAAGCCCTTTAGATACACAGACCAGAAACCTGCTGCAATACAACAGGATCTCTTAAAGCAGTTACACACCGGGCCGATAATCGGCCGTCGGACAGTCTGGCGAGGTCAGTGACTGGAGTCTGTTTGGTGTGTTCCGTGCCGTCGTCCGTTGGAGGAGCTGTCAGCCTTCATTTTCACCGACCTGACACGCTCAGTCGGAGACAGGGCAGTCGGGACTCACCCGGAAATAGCAAGCGGGATGAGCGTGACTAGAGCTTCTCAAATTCTGACGAAAATCTTTTAAACTGACCTTTGTCAATCTGAAATGAAGACAGATTCAGCAACTGCAAGGTCTATTTCTCTCTTAAAATGTCTCCAGAAACACGTTTCGGTGAACTATTTTAGTACAATATGAGATCGTATTCTGAATGAGTCGCCAGTAATGGCCGTTCGAAAAATCCAAAATCCGGAAGCAGCAGCCAGAACCATGTGACGCGTTCGTCCAATCAGCTGCCGGTTTTCATTTTGTGGGCGACAATACAGATTAGCGCCGCCTGCTGTTATGGAGATGTATTACGTCTTGTCGCTTCGGTGTGTTCCGAGGCACTTTTTTGACCAACTCGGGGAGACTGATCAGTCCAACTGCCTTTTCTGCCAATGGTCGGTCGGCCATCTGGTTGGTATGTAACGGCCTTTAGACTCTATTTAATCTGGACCCGGCCCAACTCCTATCTTATCTCTCAACACCTCTTGTTTCATGGAATCTTTTGTCAAAACAAAATAAAAACACCAGAAGCTTCCATGTGATCCAAAATGTCAGACAGACACAGCGAGAGGTAATAAGTCATCTGGATGGGGAGGGATGAGACGGACCCCCTGCCTGGATGACATCTGCTGTCTGTTTATCCTTCACACCTCTCAGAAATGGCATCGCTGCTCTCTTCCCAACCGTCTTCTCCGTCTCTGACGCTACATTAAACATGGCTGTCAGCTGAAAAACATCCTGAACATTATTTTTGGTTTATCCAGTTTTTTTTTTTAAAAGGTTTCTTAAGCCAAAGGGGAGGGGGAGGTTTCTCAAACCACACGACAGGATGTGATCATGCAATTTAAGTTGGAGCTCAACACTGATCTGGGTTACACTGGGAAGCCAGTGAAGGATCATGCCTTTGTTACTGCACCAGTAACTCTTTCTAGTTGGTTTGAAAGCAAAGGGGTTCCAATCTCATTAAAACAAAAAAAAACATTGTTTAAATTCCCGTGAAAAAGAAATATCTTGATATCAAGACAGGCTCCAGAGTCAGAGCTTTCATTCATAAAGTATCCCCACTTAGCCAAGCAGTTTTCACTTACGCTATTAAATCCTTTATTTTTCCACCAAAAGAAACTTGACTGTTGGAGAAGTCTCACCAGCAACAGCATGTCTGGGTTAAGATCCAGAAATCTTTCCCCATAAAAAAGAGGCAGCCGTGTAGTTTTGGGTTGGATTGGATTATTCACACATTTTTCTACCTCCTTCTCAGAGACACAACCTATTTCCCCCCTCCTCTTTCCCGTCTGTTGTAAACTGCCTCGCTGTCTCCCTCACTTTCTCTTCATGCATGTTGTCTCAACATCTGTAACACGACACACACACATGCAACAGATGCTGAGACTACTTGACAGTTTTACAAATGTTTGCGTGACCTCCTCGTCGACACTTGACAATGTAGCATCAGCGACTTCTCTCATTAGGAACTATATCGAGGCTCCTGGGAGACATTAAGCTCAGTTTTTAATCAAATCCAACTTAAGCTCTGCAACAGCTCAAAGGTCAACGGTTCTACTCCAGTGGGGGCTTTGCTGAAGGATTTGTTATGTAAAACTCAAACTAAAAAAACAGCACATTTAAAGAAACATTCTGGTAAATACACTTATATTTAGATGAGAAAATCGATACCACTCCCCATATCTGTCGATTAAATATGTATCTGGAGCTGGGAGATGGTTAGCTTAGCTTAGCACTAGAAACAAAACAAAATCAGCCTACCATCTTCTTTCTATCTTGTTTGTTTAATCCGTACAAAATTCAAATTGTAAAACCAACAGTTTGCAGTTTCAGAGGAAGGATATGTGCCGGAGTATTTCTGGACCAGCACAGTGACTTCTAGACTTTGCAGAAACCAGGGTCCTGTGTCTCACGGGTTGATAGGTTTAGGCAACCACAATAGCCTACTGGTTAAAGTTTGAGAAGGACGGTGTTTTGGTTTAAGAGTAACTTAATACTAGATTCCATCATCAGTCAAAATGATGCCTGCCTGATGATGGTCTAGTACCGAAACGTTGCCAGCTATTACATTTCTTTTTTGCAAGTTGGTCCTCTAGACCAGCGGTTCGAGTCACGACTCCCCCAGAATAGTGAGCTTGGTGTTTGTGACCCCCCCCCCCTCCCCCACAGCCCTCCATGAGAGAAAGAGGACTGCAAACCGGTGTAAACAGCTGTTTCTACACACCTCCCCCTTCTGATTTTGAGTATTTTTTGTGAATACTCTAATCAATACATGTAAACAAATAATGCTTTGGTTTAATGACAGTTTAGTTTAGTTTTTCTTTTGTTTTAGCAGCTAGCACCTAGCCTTGGCCAATCTTCTTCAGGCTCTGTGGACTTGTGATGCGTTTTTTGACTTTTTCTCTTCCCCATACCCGCCCTTAGACCCCTTTTTGTGTTCCATGCCCTTCTGATTTACAAATAAAGCTCTGAGTACAACACATGAAATGTACCATACTCACACTGTAATGTAAAAAAAAAAACATTCCCCAGTCTAGAATATATTATTTCAGTTTTTTCTCCCCAACCAGAAATTATCTCGCGACCCCCAGGTTGAGAACCACTGCTCTAGACCTCCAAATATTGGTAAAAAATCTATGGCGTCCCCTGACTACTAACACTACTATTAAGCTAGTAGTTTACAGTGTTTTGTCAAACTCACACCCTCCCTATGTCATGATCCTGGCTTTTGTTTTATATTTCCTGTTTTATTCTGTAGGTCATGTGTCATGTCATGTTTTACTTCCTGCCTGTCTGTGTTTTCCCGCCTTTGTGATTGCATGCCCCGCCCTGATGTGTTTCACCTGTTCCTCGTCAGTCCTCATGTCACCTGTCTCTTGTTACCACCCCTCCTTTCGTTGTGTACATTAGTCTTGGTGTTCTCTTGTTTCAGTGTTGGATTGTCTTTGTTTGTTCCTGGCTCTGAGTGTATCTTCCTAGTGTGTAGTTTCCTTCAGTGCATTTAGTTTCTTTCTAGTATTTCTGGTTATTATTCCGGTGTACGTCAATTGTCTATGTGTTTTCAGGCGTGTTAATATGGACAGAGATTAGTTCTGAAAAAGGTGCTAAAACGCTCGTAGGGACAGGATTTCTTTCTGTTTAACCCTCATGTTGTCCTTGGGTCAAATTTGACCCGTTTTCAAAATTTCTATGTCAAAAATATGTGTTTCTTTCAACCAAATTGCCCAAAAATAACTTGGATGGTTCCATACACAAAACAGGCTGTGATTATCAACATAGGTTTCTCTGATCTTAACTATTAGTCAAAATAATTAATAATTTCTGGGGGTTTTTAATCGAACATTAGGTATAATTTAATATGGATGAGGTTTATTGACTATGAATTCCATAAATAAGTGTTAAACTAGTGGTAATTATTTGGAATGAAGTTGGCTAAGAAGATGTAACACAGAATTGGGTGATAATTTATACTTTATGCTTTAAGAACAGGCAAAACAGGCAGAGGACAACACAAGGGTTAAAATGTCATTTTCAAAATGAAAACATAAAAAGCTGAAAGTAGGCTCAGCCAGAGACACTTAGGTCAAGGAAATGACCAATTAAAGCAAATCGTTATACAGTTATATTTGAAGGGGAAAAAAAACTATGTTTGAGGGAGCCAATAAAAACATGGAATGAACATAAATAAATCTTTTTTTCATTTATATCAACAACAGCAGGAGGTGGGGTTAGTGGAGGGGTTGCAGTAGAAGCGCTGGAGATTGTATCTGCTCCAGTCCTCTTCCACCTGCTGTCCATCCAGTGTCTAAAATGAGCCCTTGGGGGGACAGTGTCCCCTGAAAGCCTTCTGTTAACAGAACATCTGGACAGCAGTTCATTGATGCTCTTTACATTAAGCAGGCTGATCTCAGCGAGCTGGTGACCTTTACTAAGTGTTACCCGGGGAATAATTTAATTGAACCCTCATTTTCGGACCTGAAACCACTTAGCATGGAGCCATAAATCGTAGAAATCCAATGCTGACTGAATGCCACGGCTGAAATGCTGCTAAGTTTGGCCTAAAGGAATATATTTTGTGTCTTTTGTATGTTTCACCCCATTTACCGCTAATTACATACACTTAATGTTTAATTTGCATTCCTGCTGACCATTTTTAAAAGCAGACTGTGCTGCTTTGGGACTGTTTGAATGTGTTTTCCTCCAATCCAGATAGCTGTTGTTTTTATTTCATTTCATTACACGATAAAGATCAGTTTGCAGACTGAATCGTGCTCAACTTCAGGTAATCCTTCCATTTAGTTACAGAACTGCAGTTTATTACAGCTGGGGTCTTGTTTTCGTAATCTTGTTTTCTAAGAGACCCGTAGATGGCCTTCAAAATCTAACCGCAAGTTACGTTTGCATGTTTGTTTCTCTCATAATCGCGGTGTACCTTTTGAAAATGTTTGTTCATCACAATTTGTCAAAACTAAATAGAGTTGAGAGAATAAAGTAAGGTGGCAGTTTTACTAATTTTCCAGGGACAGTTGTGTTATGCACTTCTTCACTGATTGCCTTCATCTGGGTGGGGACGGCGCAGTGGCTATAACACATGCCTTTGGTGTGGGAGACCTGGGTTTGAATCCCACTGTGATACATCAACCAATGTGTCCCTGAGCAAGACACTTAACCCCTAGTTGCTCCAGAGGCGTGCAACCTCTGACATATATAGCAATTGTAAGTCGCTTTGGATAAAAGCGTCAGCTAAATGACATGTAATGTAATGTAATCTGCAGGGGTCCGTTTCAGATAGCAGGTTTAGTGAAAACTCTGAGTTTGTTAACCCTGAGATGAGGGTAACTCTGGGTTAGGGTTAGGGTTGTACCTAAATGAAATAGATTATAGGTTCCATACCATTTCACCAGTAATATTATACTTATGATTAAATATGATATATATATATAACACTATATTGGAACTTATGCATTTACTCTAGCAGCAATTTCATCCCACGCGAATTCTCTCTCTTCTGCAGCAGCCGCTGTGTTGCTTTTAACAAAATACACGTTCAAACTTGCTGTATGTGCGGAGGAGTATTTCCGCCGACCAGTTTGTTTGTGGTTGTTGCCATGGTGAACCGTAGTATCATGGCTCCATTCATGCTGCCTTTTTATTGTGGTGCTGCACGCGCTTAACTCCGAGTGAACCTACTCTGAGTTGATTGAACCAACTCATATCAGCTGTTCTGGAACCGAAAACTCCGAGTTTCCCATCTCAGGGTAAATCAACTCAGAGATCAGGGTTAGACTCAGAGTTTGTTAAACCTCCTTCCTGAAACGGGCCCCAGTACAATTAGAGAAAGTTTGCATATTCATGCGTTCGGCTGTCTCCGTGGTTCAACGTACTACCTACTATACTCAAGCGGTACCTGTATCTATATAATACTAACGATATCCATCCATACTTTATCCAGTACCAGTCAAAAGGTTGGACACGCTTATGCGCAGCAGTACACATGCAGGCTTTTGAGGTGTGAGATCTGACACAGTAAAGACATTTTTAACTTTGTTTACACCCAGAATATACACACACACACACACACACACACACACACACACACACACACACACACACACACACACTTTCTTCCCTCTTAACCCCTTGGTTACCTGACTTCCTGTCTCCCTGCAGCCTGAAAGCCGAGCCAAATCAATTAGTCTGCAGAAATTACAGAGCAATAAATAACGAGGGCAACGGAGACGGGCGGAGGGGAAGCCAGAGTTATGGGGCCCCTCCTGTCTCAGCTCAGGATGCCTGGGCCTCCGACCTCCAACAAGATCACAATATGAGCTTTTCATGGGCTTCACCGCATGATGTTTACAGAGTGAAGGATTTGGTGTAAGGAGAGAAGGACGAATGCATTTTATTCTTTCATTTATAGATTTGAACTTGTGTCCTGTGTGCTGTGATTTACAGGAGAAGAATAAAGTAACAGATTTCTTCAATACATTCTTTAATAGATATTACCATGAGCCTATGGGTAACCGTAGACGCCAGGCGGGGGGTGGACTCTGATGTTACCTGATCCGGCTTGTTGCAGACTGCCCCAGTCAAATATCAATCTGTCTCCACCGTGCACACTGAGATATTTCAGGTGTTCAAATTATGATGTGTTCATTTACAAAAGCAGAATAGATCTTTCTCCAGACAAAGAGTGTGAAAGATTTGAACCTTACATAATACTGTTACAGTGTTTGTCTGACACATATTGTTCCTTTTATAGCCTAAAATACATTTTTCTAAATGAAATAATTCCAAATTTAAGAGGGAGCTAAATAAAGTTAAAAGGAATCTTGAAACATTGAAACTGTACATCAACATGTGTGTGTGTGTGTGTGTGTGTGTGTGTGTGTGTGTGTGTGTGTGTGTGTATTTTTCTACTTAGTTCAAAAGTGATACTCTCATTAAAACGACTCACAGTAATGCTACATTTTCCCGCCTGGCTCCATGGATGCATTCAGAGAGCTGAATACAGCGCCCCTAAACCACCATCATAAAGGGGATGTCTGTAAAACAAGCAAACAATTTTGATTATTACTCTTTAAAGGTACACTGTGTAGGAATTTCTCCCATCTAGCGGTGAAATTGTATTTTGCATTCAAACGAATAGTGCTCTCTAGCGCCTCGCTTTTTCAAATGCGTGTTGCAACTACGGTAGCTGTTATGTACCAAGAAGCTATGACTACATGTCTTCCAATTTTCGCTTTTTTGGCGACAAGGATTCCTTCTCCTGTGGCTCGGCATCAGTATGATCCTCCATTATGAACTAAAGTGCAGTGCAGGCTTTCAAATGTTGCCGGGGCGGTGACGAGCGCCCCTCGCAGATCTCCTTCTCTGTTTCAGCTGGTTTCAGTCACGTGACGCTGGCTCTGAACGAGAACGCGTTGTGGATTAACTAGACAGGTCGGCTAGTGCTCTATGTCCCTCTCAGCCATTAGAGTTTTTCAAAATGGCGGAACGACGTGGAAGCCTCCTTGGACTTGCCCGTCCAATGTAAATACAGATAAGAAATTCTTCGCTTAGAAGGATAAGTCAGATCATTGGCAGAGGTCATTTTACACCAATGAGGACATATTTATGAATGAAGACATTGATTTTAGTTAATAAAATACTTAAAACACTACACAGTGCACCTTTATTATTACCATTATGATTTTGTTAATCTTTAAAAGTTTAATATTTTTTTTAAATGTTCTCAGAGTTTTTTTGTTTGCAGGATCTTCCCAGTGTCATGAGAAACATTACTGCACATGTGAATTGGTTCTGCAAAAGCTAGAAAAGTTTTTTTTGACTATGCACTTAGTGAGTCTGGTACCCACTTCTTATAATACATCCATGTCCGGCTCCTGTAGTGAAAGGGGATGATGGATGGGTCAAATTGTCCAAAAACATAAGGTGGATGGTTCTATACAACCATTACTCTTTATAAGTAAAATAAATGATCAGTTCACTACTTTCATTGAATTTGGGTGTGTTATTCAATTTTATAGCATTTGAAAAAAAAAAAGATCAAAAAAACGTTGGAAAAAAGTGACAAAAAAATTGAAAAAAAAAAGTGACAAAAAAGTCGAAAAAAGTGACAAAAACATCGGGAAAAACATTGGAAAAAGGTGACGAATTTTTTTGAAAAAAGTGATGTCACCAAAAAAAGTTTTAATTTGAAATTTTGACCCTGAAAAAAAAAAGTTGCATGGTCGATGGGAAGACAACACAAGGGTTAAAGGAGAGGCAGGCAGAATCCTCTCATGCAAACACCGGCCACAGCAGTACCTGTAAAGGCTGGGCAGTAATCTGATATATGATTATATAAATAGCATACGGGTTAAACTGGTCTCGCTTTGCCAGACCATCCACATGCTGTGGAGCCACAGCATTCTGGGATGGGAGAAAAACGTGCTCTGGTTTAATGGCATTTCTTTAAACCAATCACAATCGTCATGGGTGACACTAAGCTCCGCACGGAGCTGCTGCAAAATAGTCGTGCGAGAGAAAACTCAGATTGGACTGATAGTCTAACTAGCTGTCTGGATTTACCCTGCAGAGATCTGAGGAGCAGTTAACCATAGTCCTCAGAAATCCACTGGAGTTTAAAATTCCAACACAAAGAAAGCGGAAGGAAACGGACATCGGCGAAAAGACATACATCGGGCGGAATTTCCTACGGCACTGGAGCAACCCCAGAAGTGGAACGTCATGATATGGACTAGGGTTAAACTGACTCAGAGCAGACATTTTTGTTGAAATAGTGATGAAACATAATGACAGGCTTGTGAAATAACTGGTTGCACAACAGTAGAAAGGACTGACCTTCTGAAATGTTGAATATTCACCACGACCTCCCAGAGATGTCACATCTCCGCTCTCTCCCATGTGCTTACAAGGCTCCACCATAGGGAATACTGGGCTTTAAGTGGTGCATATTTCAAGCATATTTGCATTTCATCATACCACAAAACCGGCCAATTAAAAACAGCTTTTGAGCCTCTAAAGGGTCTGGTTTGCATGAGCAGTTTCCTGGTCAGTAATTCAGAGTTTCCAACACTTTTTTGCTGTGTATACAAAAAATCTACAGTATCTAGCAACATTTACAATAGTCTCAACCTTCACTATGGTGTTTTAGATTTATAGATAGAAAATATACTGTAAAGTTGTAGTGCAGTTAGATCAGATAATTTAAAGATGCAGAAAGATGTATGTCCAGACGGAGTGTTTTATGAATATTAATATAACAGTCAAACCTTTTTCTATGTTTTTATGACAGAGCAGATGATGAGCCCTTCAATGTAACATGTCTCCTCCCTCCAGCAGACACCAGTATGGATCCACGTGGCTGCCTGTGGTGTTATGGCTGCTCCTCTGTGTGATAAGCTGCTCTCATGTTGCCCCAGTGTAAACTCAACATCCTGTGTCCACACTCTCTTCCTGGCCTTATCACACACTGTGTGTGTGTAGACGGAATCACAAATACTTCCGGAGGTCAACAGATAAAGTAGACCAACAAACATTGGACCTGACACACGCACACAAGCACACACACACGCACACGCACACGCACACGCACACGCACAGTACAGGGCTGTAAACTGCGTGTGTGCTTATGGTCCAGGGTTCAGTTTGCAGCAGCAAAGCGGTTAAACTTTAAACAGTGATTAACAGAGGAGTTGCTACATGTCTCCAGTCCATCTCCTATTTCTGTTTACAAGCTGATTAGTTTTTTTAAAAGTTTTGTCCAACATACAGCTGACTCTCCAGGACATTAAAGAAAGAAGACACAGGTCATGAATGGTTCTCATTTAGAGCTACAAACTACTGCCAAAGTACCATAAAGAACTACAAACTATTAGAAACTACAACAAATGGTTTTGGGAAGGCCCCAAAATAAAGACATTGGCTGCAGTCGAATAGTCGAATTTGCTCAGGAAGGTTCTTAACGGTGTGAAATGACCCGGAAGTAGTTAAGTGGCTGCCATGATAAGAGCCGTTGGAATTGTCTAAGTGATAAGGAAAGGTGCTTCATTTCTTCCTCTGTTACCTCCTTTAGCATAGGATACACTGGACCATCCTTTACGAAAGGAAAGGAGATAATGCCATCCCACAAGTCCTTGCGGCAGCAAAATTTAAAGTGACGCATCACCATTTCGCCGTTCATAATCAATATAAGGTGCGCAGTAGCGCCGTAATCCTGTTCACACCGTGCATGCATTTTATTTTCAGTGAGACATTGCAACACATCTGATAGGCCTAATAATTATAATGTAGGCTACTTTATGGCACTGTTTGAGTGGTTTAATAAATCAGTTAATGTGAGAACTTTACTCTCCTCTCCAACACGTAACATGGCAGTCAGCATGTGTCTACAGAACTGTGAATGAATTGGTCGCTGAATCCAAAGTTACACAGCACACCGGACACTGGTTTATCTATAGCCCAGAGCAGCGTCTAAACAAGGTGACCTATTCGCCCCCCTGGCTTATTTCAATATATGTTTTGTTAAAGACTCACTACAGATATGACTACATTATTATGACCATGTGTAAAAGTAGGAATATTATGTGAGAATGTGCGGATCGGCTCTGATGGCATTCAAATTAATTACCTGAAATACCCTACCCACACCAACCCATTTAAGTTATTTGCACTTTTTCTACAGTGTCTGTGGGCTATTGCTTTAAAACGATGCTTTGTAGTGACGTATCAGTGTTTTCTTCAGATTTACTGTAATGATGAGTAAGGTAAAGTTTTTAGTAACTGTAAATGTTTCCATGCGCGCAGTAATCTCACTGTAGCTGATATCGTTAATTTTTAAAGTTGACAGAGAAAACATAACTCGACTTTTAGTTTATGAAATAATCGACTGTGAGTATAATAGAATAATTGAGTGTCGCTGTTGACTGCTGTCCTCGTGCGTAAATGAGCACAGCAGCAGCAGACAGCTCTGCTCTGTTTACAGTTTAGAGAATATTGTCCTCATTGATAATGTATTTCTTTCTCCCAACCGCAACCATCTAACCCTTATAACATAGAATATGTAGGATGGATTCGTAGGCCTAACGCGTTCAGCTTATCTTGTATATATTTATCAATTATTTTTCATACAATCATCCTAATCGAGATTCATGTGGATAAAAAGGAGTGGACAGGAGGATGAGCTGAGCAACCAATAATAAAAAATAAAAAAAACGTTATTTGCTGAACACCTTTCATACAAGAAACAGCCTACAGCCCAGTGTTTTATAATAACGAAATGACATGCAGTGGGTGCTTCACATGAAACGACATAATTATTGCAGAATAAGAAGGGGAACAAATGGTGATGAAGTAATATTTTTCCACAGGGTTGTCCAGGTGTATTAAGCCTGCATGAAACATCACATTTAGAACGCACAGGGCGAAGTATCCAGATGCGCTGGCAGACCCGCGATAACATCCGCCGTCGCATGATTAACAGCCGATTGTAAGGCGTCCGGTATACTCGCCGTTTCCGACCTGTCGAGCGCCAGTGTGACGTCATGGGATCGCCGTAACTGTTTATACTCGCGCGTGGTGGTCGCGACACTAGTTGCAGTCTTCTCTTGAACAGAGGTGTCGCTAATGAGGAAAGGCTACCGACTTTGGCAGCAGCATTGACGTCATGCTTCAATTTGATTCGATGACCTACTTCGTCGGATCAAGCCTTTCATTCGCCATAAAAGAACTCATCTTAACCCAGTAAGTTTACAAGAGAGACTTGCAGTCAATCTGAGTCCTGGCATCTGGTTACTCTCGAGCTCGTCCATGCTTCCTGTTTCCGCTTTGTCGTGTGCCGCTGAAAAAAATAGAGTGGTTTAAAAGCTGAAAATCCTGGCGCTTATCCTAATTCCTTTTGAATTCTCCTTCACACCTTTCCTTGACCTCATGACGTTTACTATCGGGGTTAAGGAAAAGTGGTTAGGAAAAGGACTTAGGAGGTACGTTTTTGACTTTTCGACCACAGCCACAAACTCCAAACCGAACCAAATGTTAAAGGACTCGGTGTACAGACTTTTCAGGTCAAAATGAATCTGTTGTATAAGGATGACTTTGAAGATCCCTTTTTTTCTAACCCTAACTCTTTCTTTCTTGAGTCTGATGGCACTTCCTTTCTTTGTTTCTCTCAAACCAACTCTTTATCCCATTGAGAGTTTAGAGCTTCCAGGTAACCAGTGGCTTTGAGAACTGGGAGGCTGTTTGGAGTTGGTACCATATCATTTTTGGCACAGCAAACCTTAAATATTTAGGCTGTCGGAGACGTTGGAGTTTCTATGATGTTAAGGATGACTAATTGAGGAAGATGAGAAAGATATTGTCAGCAACGCAGTTTATGTTGCCTCTGAGAAACATTTTTCTTGCCTTTTTAAGGATCAAAGCGTCTCATCTCAGTGCCTTCATAACAAATATGATCCTTTGATTATTGAAATTCGCCAAGTGATGATAACAGCTGTTGATTCAACAAATATAGACCGGAATTTACTGAAAATGGATCTGGATTATGTCTCTCTGTTCAAAGCTGACAGTCTCCTGTTTGGCTCAGGATGTGGGTTTAAACTCTCAAACAGTCCGTTACCATGACCTGCAGTTCACTCAAACTCTGGGCTTTTCCCTCCTTGTTTGGCATATTTTTGCAGGTGAAGAAAACTTGCATGTGAACTTACATGACACTAAATAACTGCACCAGGATGGCTTTAAAAGGAGTGTGACTCGACTCACTTGGAACCGTTCTTTTGGGGTTTTTCTGGTTTTCCTAGCAAAAGTTGTTGATAGTACCTGGTACTTTTTCGGTATCACCTCGCTCGATGTTCCAAGCGAGCTGAGTGGATACAAGAAGGTTGAGTTAAAACACTGCAGACCACTGATTGATCAGAGAGAATCGTCAATAGTGCGCAATAACACGGGATATCCAGATTTTTTTAAAAGGCAGCCCGCAAAACTACGCCATGGTCAATTGACGAAGTGCAGACGTTCCTCTGTTTGGTTGTTGATGAAAGGATCCAGCGGGCAGTTTCACTGGTACCAAAAGAAAGTCGAGTTGAGCCGAACCATGCAGTGGAAATTCAGGCATTATTGTGGATGGAG
Source organism: Sander lucioperca (assembly GCF_008315115.2). NCBI lineage: Eukaryota > Metazoa > Chordata > Actinopteri > Perciformes > Percidae > Sander > Sander lucioperca. Next base: position 29,780,569 of record NC_050185.1, read on the forward strand.
GGCCAAAACACAAACACAAAGATGTGTTCAAGTTAAGCCCTGCTAGCACGGACTTACTATTTGTTTCTTTTAAAGAACAGCTGGTGTTGTGGTTCCTACTGTCATTGAACTTGCTCAGCAACATCCGAAAATATCATGGAAGTCAGTAAAACTGGAGTCTGGGCAACAACAGCAGCAGCAACAGTTTATTTGTCTGAATGAGAGCTGGATTAGTCGTCAAATAGAGTCCCACAATACATGCTGGACCCTCGCTGACTAATCACACGAGTCGAGGAGGAAACAAGTCAGCAGATTTACTGAACACTATACACTCGGAAACACATCCTGTGTGTGTGTGTGTGTGTGTGTGTGTGTGTGTGTGTGTGTGTGTGTTTGTATCAGTCTATAGTCCCTTAGTGTCATAGTCATCCTGTGTTTCCCCTCCCTTTTTGTGTGTCTACTTGTTTGTCTGTTTGTGAGCGGCACCTTGTTCTGGGCTTCTGGCTGAGTGACACACCTGAGGATCATTGCCAATCATAACACACAACAGTCTTTTCCAATCAACCACCCTGCATAAAGACTCCTGGTTTCCTGATGTCCGTCGCCAGGTTATTCCTATCAAGTGATAGAGAACTACGACCTACTTGTTGCACTTAGAATCTAAGGCAGTGAATGAGTTTATGCTTTCTTTTCCATCAACAGCCTGTTTGTCTACTCTCAGTACTCCAGCCACACCATCTGAAACTATACTTCAACTTGTAAATAAAACCCTTACCTTTAATCATTTGTCTGTAGTGATCTGTATCCGTCTGTGAGTCCAACTACGAAACGTAACAGGGGTAAGCGTGAGGCTTAATCCGAGATTATTGAAACATGAATGTGTTCATCGCTTCAATGTTGTAGCTGGTAAAGGTGGAGCTCATTTTAATGACTTTATATACTGCTGGGTAGATTAACCTATAACAATGCATCATGATTTATTAGCTGATTATTTTTGGTGTTAATAATCTGAATCAAGAGAGACGTACAAGAGAAAGAAACTACAAGAATCTTTCCAATCTTTTCTTTCCACCAAACATGCCTGTATCTCAACACTGACGTCTAAAACGGCAGTTTAAAAGAATAAATACTGCTGGTAGTAATTAATTTTACACACACACACACACACACACACACACACACACACACACACACATCCAGACACCCAGACTGAGACTTTTGTCAGCTCATGCAGGAGTGGAGCTCAGAGAGAGAGAGAGAGAGAGAGAGAGAGACGCTCGGTTGATCAAGATTTATTGTACATGGGAGATAAGACACACACACACACACACACACACACACACACACACACACACGTACAGACCACACACCATGTACACAGGAGATAACACACACACTGACACATAATCATGTACATACACACACACACACAGACATACACACACATCAAAGCCTGGGATCACTGCTGTCCTCTCCTCCCTCCTCTTGACCCTTAACCTCCAGCTCTTCATTCTTCCGTCTCGCCGTCTCTGTCTTTCATCTTTTTCACATTTGTTTCTCTCGCTGTCTGTAGCTGGCTCTCTATCTTTTCTGTTTGAATTTTAAATGGCTGATGTTTATTTTTTTAGTTTAGCAAGAAACACACAAAAGTTGAAGCTGGAGCTGAACAAATTAGTCAAATTGGTCAAATTTAAGTGCAGATTTTGTGGTAATACTTTGGCAATAATTACATTTTATTCACCAAGTTAATTGCTGAGCTCTAGGAACTAAAGAAGTCAGAGAGGACAAACAGTCAGGTTGGAGAAAAAAAACGTCAGATTAGCAAAACCTTAGAATTAGAAAAAACATAGACAAACAGTGACATCATGACCTGTAAATAATGTGGTACATGTCATCTAGATAACCTGGAGGCTTGTTTGCAATCTGTCTGATCATCTGAACGCCCCTCCAGACTTCGCTGTAGCAACGTCACCGTGTTCCCAGATCTCAGCTGTTCATTTGTTGATCATAACTGATAGAAATGATCGACAAAAACTACAAAAATACATTTTAATGACTTGTCATGTTCCTTTTAATTGCCAATGGAAACAAACAGGCTCTAGGAAGATGCCTTTTTACAGATACTAGTTGGGGATTCTAATGCACTGAATCACCAAAGAGCAACCAGAAACTGGCGACGCACAGTAAAGACATAGTGTAAACACAAAAACAAATTGTATCCATCTGCATAACCCAATAAAAGTAACCTTAACAGTTGCCTGATACTCACAAAAATCTTATGAAAATAAATGCTAAACACACCAATTAATAAGCCAGTTAAGAGTTATGCTTTTTTGAAAGGTGCACGTAAACGGCCCCGCAAACCTACGCAGAGAAGGTTGTTGCAGGTAACAGGGAGTCAGAGGAGCCAATGTGGGGAATATAAAAAAAGGCAAACGTTATTCAATCGGTATGTACAAGTATAAAAGAAAAAGCCATGCAAATGTCTGCAAACCACTTCATAGAGAACCAGAACCGGCTCAATTGTCACTAAAGTTTCGCCAAAAGCTCAAAATCCTGGACGAGCCCCCATATATCACATCAGTTTTCAAATTTGTGAGAAGTTCAGAGTCCATGCAAGAGAAGAAGTGCTCATATTATGCTTATGGCTTCCCCCCTTTCCTTTATTGTGTTATATATCTTTTTTGTGCATGTTATAGGTTTACAAAGTGAAAAAGCCCAAAGTCCACCCCAAAGGGACTTACCATCTCCAACAGAAAACACTGTTCACTAACTGCTCCAAACAGCTCTATTGTAGTCCAGCCTTTACTTCAGAGACAAACGTGGTCACTTTGGAACACACGTTATAATGCTCGCCTAGCTGCTAGCGTAACACGCCCTCATACTCTGCTTCTGACTGGCTAGTAGTCCTTACCTAGGTACTGCGCATGTGCGACTCCCAACAAAGATTGAACAGAAGTGAGAGGTCTCACTCTGTAGCTAAAACAGAGAGCTCAACACACAGGGTGAAAAGAGGAGCTGCAGCAATGTGCAGTACAACAAAAATGTTTTTTTGAAAATTAAACCATGTAAACCTATTCTGATGTAACCTCTAAATACAATTATGAACCTGAAAATGAGCATAATATGAGCACTTTAAACAGATGTGTCAAAGCTAAAGGTAACAAACAACGGCATGTGGGAATCAGGAATGAATGCAATGCATTCAGCTGAGGGAGAGAGAAGTAATGACCACATGGAGCTGCATGCAGGTGAACTAGACACGCTGACTGTCAGCCAGTTTCCACCTGATCTCGACATGGACAGCCCATTTTTGTAGGTTTCCAATGAAAGTATCAGTGTAGCCAATATGACAGAGACAAGGACACAGAGCTGCTTTATTTTAAATTATACTTTATTTCATATAAAAACAAAACAATAAACAAATAAATTAGATATTTCTAAAATAATTCTCTTGAGGAAATGTTTAAGAACTCTGTGATTGTTTACAGTTTGTATCTGGGAGAAGAGCAAATAACTGGAATGTAAAGATGTAAATGTGTCCGGACACTTTGTGTGTTTGTATGTAAATGTAAAAAGCTTCATTCCACAATGAGACACCAGATGATTGACAGCACGAAGAGCAAACAAATGAGTAGAGAAGATACACAAATCCTTCATTGATTAAACGGTTGACTGGCTTCACACAAAGGAAGATGATTGGAGGATGCATTTAAAGCATTTTGGAATGAAACCCCATTTCAACTTTGCAACACTTGAAAAAAGAAAGCGAGCAGTGAGAAATGAAGCGACACAACTGGCGATGCAGGTACAGTATAGTATAGTACATTTCGGATGAAAATCAATTAAATTCAATGGAATCACCGGATTAACTTGGTACAATCTCTTTTTTGTTGAAATCTTTTTCTGTCAGTGGTTGTTTGGTTTGTGTCTAAATTGTTTTGCTTGTGGTCAGATTCAGCAGGTGGAGCGGGACTTAGTTGGCATTTTTACCCCACAGGGGAATTTTCTGCAGCTGGTCCCGATGGTGAATCTGAATTAAGATTGGTAATTTCAAACATGGTGGCTGTGGGGATAAAGATAGGGGCGTTTGGGAGAGAAGAGGAGACATTACCATAATAAGAGCCTCTTCATTTGCACACAAGCAATCCCCACACATCCACCACCAACCCCCCCCCAAACTCCCTCTGGTCCGTAGTCACACCCATTAAGCCTGCAAAGCCTTCATTGTCCGGCCAGGCTGCGGACCTGAGGACCCCTCGCCAACAGATTGGGCTGGGTGAAGGGTTACAGCCAGACAAAGGAGGCTTCCTCCCCCTTCTCCTCTATTTGAAATCAATCACACTGGCTTTCACATGCAGTGCCCCCCCCCCCCTTCCCCACCTCCTCCTTGTCAGCAGTGACAGTGGGCTTGGGCAAGCTCCCCAACAGAGTCCCCAATGCTATTTAGGTTAAGTCCCATCCTGGACACACTGTCTCTGACAATGTAGACTGAAAGAGTAAAGCTGTTGTTAGAGGAAGCGCACGTAATGTTGTCTCAAAGTTGACGTGGTTGTTTAAACATGTAAATGAGTCTCATGAGCTTTGAACACTTCAAAACTTGCTAAAAACATTTTGGTGGTTTCCGTCCAACAACAGCAACAAGAACTGGAACTCTTTCTGGTATTTAACCACTAATTGTTTTCCTGGGCTGGAGGTCGAAGCAGTTTACTACAAAATGACAAATGGAGGGTTTCATTCCAAAAAAAAAAAAAATTAAGCCATCTTTAAAGGCACCAATCCATCATTCTTTAACCACATACATTTGAGGTTTGAGTTGTTGAATTTTGTGTTTCTCAGTTGGTCAAGATTTGGGTTGGTTTTTAAAAATGTTTGCAAAAGTTGCTGATGTGTACCAATTTTAACAGCATCTACTGTTAATTTATGATTTGGGTGATTTTTGGAGATCATTAAATACAATTTGTTTTTTTCTAAATTGAATATTTTTGGAATGAAACATGGACACGAAGACAGTGTGACAGCTGCGACAGGTTTGGCACTTGAAACACCAGATTAAATTCCTCTCTCCTTTCGCCTCCAATAACCTTCATTTTTGTGTCATTCAGAATAATTTATGAAAGACAATCGTCTTTCTGCTGTTAATATGTACATACAATATTTTTTATATTCTAATATATTCACAGGAAATCATATGGCACTTTGCTGCCGCTACAGCAACTTCTTAGCACAAGGGATCCTGAGATTTAAGACCGTTTTCTTTTTAAATAAGCAACACAAAAGTAAAATAATCTTATATAGAGAGATTTAAATTTAACAATCAGTTTCTTCTTTTTTATCATAGCAAAATAAATCTTTTTTTTGTTTGTTAAAAATGTCTTTATCACCGAGGTTTCTCGCCCTGGTTTTGGGATGTGTAAGGAGATCATTGTCCGTCGCCTCGCTGAGGGAGAGTTGATCAAAGAAAGCATGAGTACCAGGTTGGTTTTTTTTCTGTGGTGTTTAGTGCCGCAGTTTTCCAACTTTTCCAACTTTTCCAACTGTTCTTGGGCACAGTGCCAGAGCTGATAGTCCAAAGTACCACGTTTAGTTTGTCCTTTTTTCTTCTGCCCACGATGAAATGCTTTTCTTCAAACCTTCACCGTGTGATGAAGCCCACCGGCCTTAGTGCTCCACGTGCATGCATGTGTTTCTATGTGTGTGTATAAATGCCCACCTGTATCTAAGGGCTTCGCCTGGTGCCATAATGGAGGTCCAATGGAAAACTTCTTGAATAGAAGCTTCAACTTAACTTTAGAAATGCAGCGGCGGGCCTCCAATATGGCCACCAGTGGATGCGTTACCTTGTGTTCATGTCTGTATATGTGTGGGTGCCTTCAGTTGTGAGTCTATCGGATGGCCTTTTTCATGTCTATACGGGAGCGCACGTCCTGGTAGCCCAGGAGGCAGGGGTCGGTGGACAAGGCATCGTGGGTAAAAACAGAGTCGTTGTCGGAGGAGCAGGAGCTGGACGTGTCCTCGCACGACGGGGAGTACTGCTCGAAGGGTGTCGACAGGTCCAAGTACTGAGGGGAGACAGGGAGGTCGGATATTAGAGAAACGTTGGTGTCTCAAGACAAGAGGAAAACAAACTAATCCACATTTAAATGTTTGTAAAAAAAAAAAAACTGGCGGGAAACAGCTTCTCAGACCTTCTCAGACAGTTTTTCAGACCGCTAGTGAACATGTTGTTCATTTAATGCTTCCGTCGCAGTTGTAGACCAATGGAAACAAATTTAAATTTAAAGCCTAGAATATTCTTTTAGTGCGTGTACGAAGCAAGTAATCAATCACATGACTTATTGACCCATCTGCAGGCTGCTCTGACATTTCAGCAATTCAGACACTGCAGCCAAACATTTGATTTTGTTTCTGTTGTGAGAAGTTTATAATAACTGGATGCTGCTCTCTGTGCATTTACTCTCATGTGCTGAACACATCTGGACAGCATATTATGAAAGAGTGAAAGACAGGATGTGTGTGTGTACATCTTGACGAGCCTGTGTGCATGTGTGAAACCCACCTCATCAGAGATGGACAGCAGCACTTTGTCCAGCTCCTCCACCAGCTGTTTGAAGGTCGGCCTCTGGGTGGGAACAGCATGCCAGCACTCGCGCATCATCATGTAGCTACAGAGAAGAAAACAAAAAATAAATAAATACGGCTTTCAGTTGTGTAAATATATAATTTGAGCAAAAGAAAATCGTAATAAATTATGCAAATATGACTTTTCATCCATGTACATGATGTACCACTACACTTTCAAACGAGGCCACGGCCATTTAGGAGACAGGAAGTGTGTACTGTTTCATACCATTGACGCATCTTTACTTATAGAGAATTTATGGTTTAAGTTTAGTCTTTAAATGCCCTAAAAAGATAACTTACTGTCCAAAAAAACCCTTTTTGAGTCAAAGAAATGACTTTGACAATACGCCCACCTCCCCCCATGAATGGATTTTATGAAATGTTATATATGCTTATGCTGCACCATTTGTGCTGATGGAAGCCCTTCTCTCACTGCTGTGAGACAAAAACCTGCTAAAAACAACATAAGAAAGACTCTAGCTTACAGTTCATGTGTGCAGTTGGAGGGTTTGTCCATTCGGTGTCCCTCCTTCAACAGCTTGAAAAGCTCCTCGACGGGGATACCAGGGTACGGTGAGCCGCCCAGCGTGAAGATCTCCCACATCAGTACGCCAAACGACCACCTGTAGGATCAGGGGGTGTACAAAGATGTTAGGCTATCAGAGAGCATTTCAAGATATGATAAATTTAGGTTTTTAGGGGGAGTTCAGATTTGATAACATGAGGTTTTGACAAGACAAGACAGGAAAGGAAACATTACTGTCATGTTTTCCTGCAGGTATTTTGTATACGAGAAGTTGGACTTACACATCGCTCTGGTGTGTGTAGACTCTGTCAAACAAAGCCTCTGGTGCCATCCACTTCACCGGCAGCCGTCCCTGCAGAGCGGACATGGACACGTTAGAGCCTCACCTTCATTCACCATAACAACTCTTTTTTTCGCTCACAGTCCTCCCCCTCTTCCCTCCTTGTCTCCCCGCATTTCTAATTAAGTCCCATTAAGCCTGCTGCCAATCAGAGGAAAACATCAGACATCTGTCCTGAGGAGTATTAAAGCTGTGAAAGGAACCTGGCTGAGGAGCAGACATGTTTATGAGAGGGTCGGAGGTCAACTAAAAAGCAAAAAACATTCGAGCAGTAATTTATCTGCACTCATACGCTCACTACTGGAAAACAAGAGTTCAACACTGGAAAGCTACAGGAGTGGGTTAAAAAAGTGGTTCCTGAAAACATGCAGCTACAAACTGTCACTTACGTTGGTTGTTTTCTTGTAGTAGTCGATCTGGTGGACTCCTCTGGCCAGGCCGAAGTCAGCGATCTTCATCACGTTGTCCTCGGTCACCAGAACGTTCCTGGCTGCCAGATCTCTGTGGATGCACTGCCGAGAGAGAAGAGAGAGAGAATTAAAAGACTGACACAAAGCCCTAAAGCCAACTGCTGGGTCTCCCGATTAGAAGAGTAGCATGCAGTTGAAATGGTGCTGGTGAATGTGCTCAGAGATTTAATGTCTAATTTGGAAAGTGGGCTGAATGCTATTCAGTATGTTGCCACTTGTTTTTAACACCGCTCTCCTTTTACAGTCCTGGCCTGAACAAGGAGGGCGAACTAAAGTTTATTATCAAAGCTTGTTCCTTTGCATTGAGACTTGTGGCGCGACACACTCTCCTCTCTGTTCCAGGCCGCGGTTTGGAGAAGTCATGTAAAAACACAGAGGTACGGGAGGTAGAAATGATTCACTGCAGATTTTCTCCAAAAATGAAAAGACTCAGCAGGAGTCTAAAGTCATTTTAGTGAACGCTACAAAATTAAAATGTCTTTATATAGAAACCCGGGAGTTTGAAGAAAAAACAAACCCTTTGGGAGGAAAAAAAGAAAGGCACTGTGTGCCCACATTGAATGGATGTCATTAAGTTTATTTTGGTTTTCATTCGAAATAGACGTGGGATTTGTGGGGACGTGCGAAATGAACCAGTCCTGGTTTGTGGGTCTCCCCATAATTGAGGGTTAGTTTCAGGCTCCTGCATTCTTGAGAGGTCGTAGAGCCAGAAACCCGATGCCTGCACCCAGACGACGGCTCTGCTGCCTGTTTGCTAACAGATTTATGGCAGCGCTAAAAAGGACAAAGCCCTGCGACGGAGGGGACGGACAGATGGATGGAGAAGAGTAAACAGGACTGAAGCTGCAGCAGCTTTCTGCTCAGGAATGTCTGTCTCAGACACCGGCTGGCAGACAAAGAGACGTGTTGATAAGAAACACACAGCCAGAGTGCATGCTGGGAAAATGAAAGGAATAGAAGCATGGGGGGCAGACAAGAAAGAAAGGGACAGACAGAGAGATGGGGGGGGGAGGAAAGGAAAAGGCTGCTACTGCCATCCAACTGAAGGCCAAGTGCCCAAATCCAAAAACATTGAACTCAGTCCTAATAACAACTCCCTTTAATTCAAAACCAAACTTCTGATGTTACCGATGTTGCTTTCATTTTGTGGCTGTATTTCCCGCCTGGGGATGTGGATACATTTTACTGTAATGAGGTCTGATACGTAAACATCCATCTTAAGTTCCTAAGAAGCACCTCAAACCATAAAGCCTCCGTCTGGCTCACACCAAAAGTATAACTTCTGTGTTTTAGAAATGTCTAGTTATATTTGAGTACAGAACATATCTGTTGTGGCTACGCAAGCATACGGATAGTTTCTGCTAAAAGCAGCAACAAAAAAAAACAACTACATGTTTGTAGTTCACAGTGCCATTCGACTGGTCAGTAAATCGAATCATTTCTGCACTAAATCTTAGTTTCCTGACGAGCTTTCCAACTACTGGTAAAAAAGGACAGGAACTCGCTAGACACAAAGTGCCCAAAATAAAATGTATGAGTGTTTGACACTGGGATTACCGCCTCTTGTATCCATGCAGTGCTTGCAGAAAAGATTTACAGCCACTAGAGACTCACTTTATTTATTTCCACTCTTTAAAGTGAACGTACCCTTTTAGAAGCCAGGTACTCCATCCCTCTGGCCACCTGGTAGGCGCAGGACAGCAGGTCTTTGAAGGTGAGCTGCTCCTCAGGCACCTTGGTCACATCAAAGGTGTAGTCCAAGCCTGGGGGTCTCCGGGCCCGCAGGTACTCTCTCAGACTGCCTTTGGAGGCGTACTCCACCAGCACATACAGAGGGCCTGAGGGGGGAACACAAACAGGATGAAGGACTATTGTTTGTTTTTATTGTTTCTATTGTTGTTTTAGCCTGGAGGCTTGGGACCACCATCGTTGAAACACTCACTAAATTAGTTGTCTGTTGAAATTTACAATAACGAGGAGGTTTGGAAGGAAGCTAACCCTCAGTTGAAGCAGAAATAAAACAAGAAACAAGAAAGGTTTAGCCAGATGCTCACCATCCTGCGTGCATACTCCAAGCAGGTTGATGATGTTCTTGTGTTTGTCCATCACCTTCATCAGCTCCATCTCCGAGATGAGGTCTGCCAGATCTTTGTCTGTGGCGTCATCTTTGGGGAAACATACACTTCATTTAGAAAAAGACAGCAGACTTTTGCGGATCTCTCGAGGTATTTTTGTGACTGTATCATTTCTTTCCTACCTTTGAGCATCTTAACCGCGACAGTGGACGCAGGATCCGGAGAGTCCTTGTTGATGCCGTAGGCCTCAGCTCTGACCACCTGACCGAAGCAGCCTTCTCCTAGAGGTTTGCCTAACGTTAAACTAGAGAGAGAAAGAGTGAGAGTTAGTGAAAATAAGTATGTCCAAATGAAAACTGTACAAATACATAATTTGGGGCTCTGGTTTTTAAAAACATAGCTTGGGTAGAGCCAAAAATGGCCTGCGGGCTCGTTTCTTTTAAGCTCCATGCACAATGTTTAAATGAGTCCCAGAAGCCAAACTAAACATAGTGAAGAAATGCTCTTGTTGCAGCAACTTTTAAGTAAACTCTGTAAACGTATCGTTAGAGTAGAGTGTAATTTCTTTGCAGACAATGACAGAAGTAATTCTAACTTGCAGATAACTTACTTCTCCCTGGGGAACTCCCAGTCCGGGTCGTAGGGCAACTCAAACTCCATGACTCCAGCCAGCATGGGAGAGCAGCTGGACGAGAGGCGAGCCACCCTCATGAGCGACGCACTGGACTTCCCTGAAGAGTTGGAGTCCACCGAGTACTGAAGGAAGAGAAACAGAAAATTTTGTTTTTAGGAACATCCAGGAAGTTGTCAAGTGTGGCCACTCTGAGCAGCTATAAACACTTTTGCCTCAGGATGATGCTGCGTACGAACTTTCAAGGAAATCCCCCGGCCTTAAGTCATAGTCGATTACTTTCCAAAGTTAGAGAAGACATTGCGTCCTGTACCTGTCTGCGGAGAGGAAACTTGGAGAGTTTCTGGACAGGGAGGGCGTCAAACGGCTCCCTTCTGGGATGGACCTGCATTCGACACAACACCACGATGACGATGGCCATGATCAGAGCCAGGAAACCGCAGGCGTAGATGATGATGTCAGTGTACTTGGTCTCCATGGTATCCATGGCGTCTGCTGCTTCCTCCTCTGTAGGAAGAGGGGGATCAGTTCAAAGTTTGTCAGTACTAGGATGTCACTCTCTGAATCTGTTGCTGTCAATTTAGAGCCATGAATATAATATATCAAGTTAAGTTAAGTTAAGTTAAGTTAATAATAATCAAGTTTTCTTTGTGCAGTGTAGCTTTATATTTAAGTTTGTCAATGACAATGCAAGCTATTAAGTCAATTCTTTTCAGCGCTGAATCCAGTCTAGTCTTCCGTTCGTTCTTTACCTGAGAGGACGGTGAGCCAGGCGGACTGGTGCGCAAATCCGATTGAATTTCCAGCCAGACAGGTGTACTCTCCTGAATCCTCCATGGTAACTTTGGACAGGTAGAGCACCTCCACCTCTGACATGTTCAGACTGCCGGTCTGCACAGCACGGATGTAGAAAAAGTGACATAAACAGTTAGTATCCAAAACAACTTCTTTTAAAACTTTCACTAGAGGATTTAACTGTTATTGACTATGCTTAGCAAATGCTAATGCTACTTTTTTGGGCACCTATATGTCAGGAAATCAGTTTGTAACTGTATTAAATATCTGAAACAAAATGGCAAATGGGAGCAGATAAAGCGGGTTCCAGTCTTTTAGACGGAGATAGAGAACCAACCTTGAGGACCCGGACATAAGGCGTCCCGTCAGAACCGAAGCGGCTGCCGTTCCTTTCTATGTGTTTGAGCCACTGAATGTGAGGCTGGGCATCGCTGTAGACCTTACAGTGGAACTGGACATCGCTGCCCACCACTGCTGTGGTGTTGGCTGGTAGACCGGCCTGCAGGATGGGTCTGTGTGGGGAACGCTCTGTGTTGGGAAAAAAATCAAAGGAGAGATGAGCAAAGTGAGCAAAGATGAAAGAGAGAAACCAGCCAGAGCGTAAAGGATTTCTCTCCTTCTTGGGGCAACAGTTTATAGGAGATTCAGCGACATGGAGAAGAAGATTTAACTGATCTGCCAAACTTGGTTTCAGAAATACCTCGGCAGGACAAAAGTGGGGGAATCATAGGGAGCAGTGGCTAAAGACATCCAAATATTTGGCCATTTAAAAGTCGACCAACATGGCTGCTTTGTAAACAAACATCTAAAAATGCCCAGTAGTTGTCACTGTCACATATAATGTGTTTGCATGCTGGCATACAAGAGCAGGAAATGTCATTTTAGGAGGAAAATCGGTTCCATTAGTGTGGCTCTTTGTCAGCTGGTCGCCGGGCTCTCTTTGATCTGCGATTACTCTCGCTCTCTGATCTCGTTAGTTGTCTCGTTAGTCTTCTCCCCCCGTAGACGGGGACGGAAACTGACCCCGCGGTGGACAGACAGCGAACAAATGAACAAACAAACCGCAGCCCTCCTTGATCTCCTGTCACAGGTCAGGTAGAAAACTGGTGTGGACACCTGACCGTCCATATCCTGCTGAGGCGCCCCTGTCACCTTCTGCTCACCCCGCTGGTTGTCCCCTCCCTCAGACTGGAGGCTACTATTTGAAGGCATGATGCTTTCTCCACAAATGCTATCGCAGCAGTGAATATTGTCAGCCAGACCACAAAGCATTGACACTCAGGTTTAAAGAATAATCACTAATGTCTGTTTTGCTTAATTCAACAATTCAACCCGAGTCCATGACATGTTACTTTTTAATTTGCACACACTCTCTAAAATGTGTCCAGGCAGAACTGGATCATCCGTTTCTTACCCAGGACATCGAGGACGTAGCTGTGAGCGATGGAACCATATTTGTTCTCCACCATGCAGGTGTAGTTTCCTCTGTCTGAAGGCACGACGCTCTCCATCACCAGGCTCCAGTGCTGGTGTCTCAGCTAGCCGAAGAAACGCACACAAAAAGAAAACATCAGCATGGATCGACACACACTGAACTTTACAAACTCAAATATCTCTGAAAGCCCTGGCGGATCATCCGAATGAACCCAGCTGTCATTCAGCTTTATTTACCATTCAGGAGACAAGAAACCATCCTCACCTTGATGCCTCCGATGCGGTGCTCGCCTCTAAATTCACGTCCATTTTTGAGCCAGCGGATGCTCGGGATGGGGCTGCCCATGGCCGGGCAGCGAAACTTCACCGTGTTGCCTGCAGGAACGGCATACAGCTTCTTCTCCATACGCTGGGTGTGGGTCCAGTAGGGACCTGTTTAGACAAAGACCAGTCAATGAGCTTTTAGTCAGAATGCTCGGTTGAAGGTTAAGTTGTAATAATTCCTCAAGGAACAACAACACACCTCTGGAGAAGTAAACCTGGTCGTTTTCGATCTCAGCCGATGAGTCCTCCAGCCCGTTGTCCTCATCATCGTCCCCTGACCCCAACGAGTCTGGAAACAAATAAAGGCACTATGAATAAACATTTCTCAATTATTGTTTTGTCTATAAAATGTCAGAGTTCAAAATCCTCATTGCAATCCAACAACCTCAAAAAAATCAAATTGCTTGTTTTGTCAAACTAACAGTCCAAAGCCTAAAGATACTCAGTTTACTATCATATAAGTTAGGGAAAGAAGTAAATGTGGGCATTTTAGAAGGCATGTTAAGCTAAAGACATTAGCACCAACACTGACATAAAACACAAATCTTAAGACGGTGTTGGTGTCCTTACCTGCCACAGTGATGGTGAAGTTCCTCACAGGCTCTTTGGTTCCCCGGACAACACAAACGTAAACGCCAGAGTCCTCGTATGTCACGTCCGTGATCTCCATAATGGCTACGCGGATCTGGATACGGGGCGTGGGCAGAACCCGGACTCCCTCCTTGTACCAGTTGACCGCCATGCCTGGCCGGGTGCTCGTGTCGCAACGCAGTTTTAGGACGTTGCCCGGCTCCAGCAGAAGATGTTCTGTTGTGTCCTCACTCAGGTCCTCAAGAACATCTGTTGAAACCAAAGAACATCGGCACAACATTGAGTCTTTCCTTAATTTTCTATACATTTTACTCTTTCACACATATTGCCACTCAGGCCAGTCAGCCGGTTATTTCTTCATCTCCTTTCTAAAGCAAGTAGCCTTCCCCTCAACTATGACCTTAACACTTCAACCCCATTATCTCCTCTCCCCACATACACACACACACACAATGACATTACCATGGAGACCAGGAGGCCTGACTGATCCAACAAACCCCCTCTTCATCTTTTTGTTCCCCTGCGGGTTATTGTGGGACTGAGAGCGATCTAGCTAACACAGCAAACTCCCTCCCAAAAAAAAGAAGAAAGTAAAGGAGGAGGAAGAGAGGCTGAAACTAATGAACATGTTGCAGCGTGACAGTGGACAGAGAGTAAATCTAAGGGGCGGTGAAGTTTCACTGAAGATCTAAGTGAGCGACGGGAGGAGAGAAGTTCATTCCAGCCTGGGGAGGAGGACGAGCCCACGCAGATGGCCGACATACCATGGCTGTCCTCGATTAAAGATATTCTTTGTCGATTAACACTAACTAATGATTTTGTCGACTGATAAATTACTGGATTTGATTGACAGATCTGTAAAAACAGAAACATGGAGTTCTCCATAAAGAATCATGCAAAAGCATCACTTTAAATCTTTTGTTTCATGTTCACGTTGTGTAAGGAATGCTACTAAAACATTTGTCGTTTTGGATTGAAAATATTTCCATTTGCACGCAACTTTTCCCAGTATGAGAATGTGAAGTTACCTGATGGGATGTCAGCAGCAGTCAGATCCACAGTTCGGGAAATGATGGTACCTGTGGAAGGGAAAAGTTGTGGTTAGAAAATAACGTGATTCTTGGTCCGATAGATGCAACATTGTAGTGTAATTAGGCTAAAATTCACACTGGGCTCATTGGAAGCTGGCACAAAAACTAACAAGATAAGCCCAAGCGTTGGTGTGATGATAAGAGTGTCTCACCAGGCAGGACATCCAGCCATGCCGACTGCATGGCCTGCACTGTCTGCCCTGCGTGGGTGCTCTCAGCCATGCAGAGGTACTCTCCTGCGTCCTCCAGAGTGATGTTGGACAGATGCAAAGTGTTCACCTTGGACATGTTGCTCTGCAGGGCCTGCATGGAGGAGAGATCATTGCAACATCTTATATATAATATCTAATATAATGAGGACAGAATCGGAAACTGACTCAAACTTGTTTATTTGTATCTCAGCTGATCTGTTCTCACCGTCAGAGCTCTGAGGTGAGGCTGACCTCCCTGGCCGACCGCGGTCTTCAGCCACTGCACCTTGGTGGACGCCGGCCGGTGGACTTCACACACCAGCGTCGCCTGACCACCCACCAGCCCTGTGGTGTTTTCTGGGTAACCTGGCACAATCAGAGGCCTGGACACCCGGAGATCTGGATAACAAAAAGAAGGGTGGAGAAAAAAAGATTTTAGATATTGTGGAGGCATTTTACCTCCTTGTGGATTTCACTTTGAGATTCATTTTCATCGTCTGACTTTAAAAGTAGCAGAAAGACCCTTTTCCTCTGACTGATTCTCATTTACTCCTAAAATACCAGATCTCCAGGTGTCGTGTTATGGTTAGGTCACAGTAAAGGAGTTTTAAGAAACTGCTACAAACCTCCTTGGTCTAAACGCACTCTCCAGTGAGTGAGACAAGAATTGTCAAAACACACCTTTGTAGTTTCAGTTTACCTCTAAAAGGTCTGGCAGCAGTAGTACACCATGTTCCTTAACAACCGCTGTCATTTAATGCCACTAGGGGCTGGTGATAGAGTGCCCTGATAACCCGGCTACTATCGTATCAGCATCATCTACAGTGCCATCCATTCACTGGGTCACTCGTCCATTTATGTGCTCGCCCAATCACTTGTTGGAGCATATGTGCACCCTGGCCGGGGACTCGCTGCTCAGTCACTCAGAACGAGCAATTTTCCAGGGCAATTTTCTGTCTGATTGCTTCCTGCGAGCGCTTAGTGAAAAGGCAATCTGTTCCCTTGTCGGAGTGAAGTGCTGCCCAGAGTGCATGTGGAGGTAAAGCTTTCAGGAGCACACACACACACCTACAACCTTGTTAGTGGAAAATCAGAAACGCTGATTGGTCAAAGCAGCCAAAAGGAAAACACATTAAAAGAAACGTTGTGATTGATTGCTTTAATGTGAACAAACTACCAACTGTCCTCTGAGTTCAAATATATTAAGAATAAGAGATCCCAACAAGCCACACTTTCATCTAATGGAGCAAACACAGTAAAACAGTTGGCAGTAAATCACAGAGATGAGCGCACACACACACACACACACAAACTTACAGCCGTGCTAATGAACTTGCAGAGACAGGGACGGTGCCCTGGAGATGAACTCGCGGTAGAGTGTGAATTGTCACCCAGAGGCGAGGGGGCAAACAAAACACAACACAACACAAACAAACCGCTCGAGGGGTGCGAGCCAACCATCAGCCAGCCGGCCGGCTGGGCTAGCAGAGCAGAGCAGAGCAGAGCCCTCTGTGGAAACCAGTTGGGACAATGAGGAGTCTCATGCCCTGACCCGGGAACCAAGCAGCAGAGCTATGGATCCGTTTTATAACGGCATCGCTACAGAACGTCTCAAATCATTCAATGATTCTTCATGATGCTAGAGAATTTCATTCAATCAGGTCAGTTTGCAGCTTTAATACTAAGGAGCTGGGGTAGCTCCGTAGTATTATTTTAACCCCCTAATTACCAAAGGAAGAATATTACAATTAATACATGATTTATAACACATTGTTATGTAGTTGTATGCAAATACTGCAGAAATACTTCTCCACTCTCATGACAACTGAGCAAACTATCTGCTCATGGGAGGCCACAAGATGCGACTGAAAGCTCCTGAAGAATTCTAGTAAGTGAACCTTGAGTTACTTTTTAGTAAGGAATGAACCTTTGAGCTCAACATCACAGATTTGTAAAAATAGTTAATGAAGCATTTGCTGTCATGTGTAATCAAAGATATTATTAGATATGATTTAGTTTGTGTTATACTTTGTTAGCAATCATTCACTATCTATTTCATGTATGAGAAGTAGGGGTGCACCGATCCGATATTAAGAACGGATATCGGTCCCGATATTGACTAAATAGCTGGATCGGGGATCGGAAAAATTAACAGATCCACGGGCCGATCCAGTTTTGTTAGTTTTTTTCCCTCTGTCGCACACGTGTCGCATGCTGGAAGAGTTGAGTGTACAAATAAATAAGAATTCAATACATTACATCTATGTTATTTTGTCTTAGTTAGGAAAGTAATGCTTAGTTAGGAAAGTCTGGTGCCTTTAGTCTCTTCCACATGGTGGAAGGAAGGTATAAGGTGGAAGGTATACAGTGTATTATTAATTCAACAACGGTATCGGATCGGTATCGGGTATCGACAGATACACAAAGCCCTGACATCGGTATCGGGACTGAAAAAGTCAGATCGGTGCATCCCTAATGAGAAGTTATAATAAACACTTGTTCCAATGGTCCAACTCTGTCCGAAACCCTGTGCCTAACCAGCAGATGCACTCCTACAAATAAAAGCCAACCTATTTATTCCGTGCAGAGACTAAAGCAAAAGATGGTATTCTTTGGGCGCACTCTGTTCTCCCTAATGTTATACAGTTAAACAATTGACAGCCTTTTGTGATGCTATTCAAAAATTCTACACATCCATGTTGGAGGAAAAGGTTTTTTACATCTCTCTTAAAATCACAGGATTAAACCAGCCAAGGATTTAAGTTGCCGACCATCATTTACATCATCTTTGTACATTTACTGATTTTATATCAGCATTGTTGACTGGATAACAAGCAGCCAAGACAAAAACTGTACTCAGACTTTTCTATAATCTGTAATGATGTGGCAGAAAAACACAACTGAAAATACGTTTTTCCGGGGGGGGGGGGGGGGAAAAAAGAAACATTGGACAAGTCATATCCCTGCATTTAGCAGCGTGCGGTTAGTAACATTAGATGTATCATTATATTTAGCCACACGACAGAAAAACGCCCGGAGGCTGAAAATACTTCAAAAAGATTCATGAAAACTTTGTTGGATGAAAACAAGAATGTCTCTCTTCCAATAGTTCTTCTTTTTCATCCTTAATTCTGAAGACTGAATGAGATCTACCCTGTCAGGAGTCTGAGCAGCGCATTGTGGGTCCCTCTGACCCCTCACCACCTCTCCTCAGCTGGACTCATCTTTGGGGATGTGGGGGTCTCTTTTCACTCTTTTAACTGACATCCGGGGGGGATGCCACATCTCTGTCTCCTCTCAGTTACGATAATCGTCCTCCGCTTTCTCTTCGATGCGTGTCTCTTATCTAGAAAGTGACGCCCCACAATAAACTTCTAGAGTCAAAACCAAGAGTGACAAATCCTGATCATTTTATTCATTCGTTGAATCCGAGCTCTAATCCCAATTTTTCAACTGATGATTAGGACATCCAGGATGTCACAGAGCCGTGTTTTTTTGTGTTTCTTTTGGCCTATTTTTGAGCTGCAATTGCAGTAATATTTCTAGATCGCAAACCAGTTGTAGTAAATTTGCAACTGCTTCCTGAATGTACTGATAATCCTACGTAACACGTTCCACTGGGGAACTACAAAGTTGTTCCAAGGAGGTTTGATTGTGGAGACTGAGGCTTGACTTTGGCTTATGAAAGTGGTTCAGATCGGATTGTTTTTGCGCAGCAAAGCTGGAAGCATTCATCCACTTTGAATTGAGTTCATTCTTGCGATCACAAAATCACAGATTTGTGAGGGAACTGTTTGAAACACCAAAGCACCAAGATAAAAGTTGCAGCGCTACCTCCACAGCTGCAACCTGCACATTTTACGACCCAAAGATCTTTCTATCATCAATCCTGCTTTGACTTTTTTCTCGCCGTCTTGTAAATAAACCTGAAAAGGTTTTTTTTCTGCACATTGTCGTCTGAACAAGCAAGTCCCGGCTGGCCTCACGGGGCCCTGAAGTACAAAGTGGGGCCACAGAGATGAAGAAGAGACTGCTCGATGCCTCCGGGTCAACAACCCACTTTGTCTTTCATTAATCTACGTACAAAAATGTCACCTAGTCCTTTAATCTGATTTAAGGCAAGACATCACAGGTGAATAGAGTAAATAATAGGATAAGTAATAGATATCACCATTACACTTCCCCAGTTGATAACTTACATTAAGACAATCATTTTTTGTATTACAAGTTTTCTGAAAAGTAACGTTTAAATATGCAAATAAGGCATTATTTTCTTTAAAATGTGGATTCATATTTCACATATTCGAGTCAAAGGTTTTTACTGAGGGAATGTTGGATATCTCTTTTTACCACTCCATGAATCAGAAAAAAATGTCAACAGCCATAAAGAAATCCATTTTCTCCATGTTTTTAGGTACAAAATGTTGTATAAATCAGACAATGAATGATATACAGTATGAACAACCCGCTCTTTAAAAACCTTCAGAATATAGATAGGAATAAGAAAGGAAAGTTTGGTGTATGTAAGTTCTGGTAGACATTTCTAGGGTCAGAGAACAAAACTAATTTTAAGAAAACTGCCTCTCAAGATAAGTATTGTAAATTGTACAATACATTTTTATTGGAAACCATTATTTACAGACACAATATTTAATCAAATACTGAGCATCCTATACCCTAATATACTTTATGCAGAAATCTGTAGACGCAAATAGACAGTGTCGTAAAATAAACTCTTAAAATGTGTATTTTGGATGTTTTCTTTACATTGTGAAAGAAGACTTCTTATGGAAGCAGAATAGCCCATAATCTCAAAATTGACCAGTGAATGAAAAAGATAGTTTTGCCTGCCATGTCTGGCCTTAAAAACATCATCTACTTCACAGCTAAGGAGAAACAAGTGATTTTACTGATTGTATTGAAAGAGTATTCTGATTACATCTCAACTCAATGGAAACATTAGAATGGAGCTAACAATGGCTGACTTATTGCATTGGCTTCTGTTCGTAAAGCATCAATGTAAAAGCCCCGGCACCCCCCTCCCTCCTCATCCTCTACAGCTGGCACACAGCCAGGCAGATTTACACATCCGAGCCCCAGGGCCTCGGATGGATCAGGTAGCTTAGTTTACGGCAGCAAAAACACTGAGAGCCTTTTCCCTCCCTCCGTCCAAGACTCGACTGCAGCCGCTCTGTCATTTTTCCTGTCACCTTGACTTCCTCTGGGGCCACGGCTGCCAAGAAACTGACACTTTCTAAGGAGCAAATGTGGGCTGATCGAAACCTTTACAGATTCATTCACACAGTTACGTTTAGGCACGCTTCTTCTGAGCAGTTCACTGCGATACAATCACACCTTTCAGCCACACGCGTATCTGACTTTTATGCAACACAACCCCCCAAAAGAAAATAAGGAAACCATCTGTAAAGCATCTTGTGATTTCAGATCAGATTTGACAATGTTTTATAGTTTCAGGCGTCATCACCTGCAGAAAAAGAAACAGTTCAGGCTTTACCTTTAGTCCTTCCTTTGTCAATGGACCTGGCGGAAACTCTGTCCATCAAACAGAGCAGGAGAACACAGAAGGTGCAGATCCTCTCCATCGTCTGTGTGTGTCTTCTGGTTTAAAATGAAGGTAGAAATATACGCAGGAAGCCTGGAGTTGGCCTCACACTCCGGTCCCTGGCATTGGGAACTTCAGAAACCCACAAAAAGTCTCTAAATCAGAATCCTGCAGATGCAAACAAACATAACGGGAGACAGTTATCTGTTGATCAGAGATCTGGCTGGAGAGCAGCTTAAAGACACAAACTTCTCTGTTCAGTTTTACACCAGGTGGCATAAAAACACAAACAATTGTTCAGACAAATAGTAAAAGAGGCTGTTTTGACTGCGTGCAGCTGTATTCTTAACCAGATGTCCTGCTAACTGTCCCACTCATCGGCCTCACATTGTCCAGGCTCTCCTGCGTCATGAATAAGGAGCAGGGCTGTTACCGCCTGTTGTTTGTCAATGGATGGCCCGGCTCAGTCTGCCCCGGGATAATGGGCCCTTACTGGGAAAACACTTGAAACTTGCCAGGAAGCTACAGAATGTGAAGGAGCAGCAGAGACGGGCAGCTGAGGAGACTTCAGGTGGAAACAGGTGACTGCTCACCGAAGCGTCAAATACTCAGAGTGCCATCTGACTGCAGACCGCACCTTAAATCTGAGCGTTGTACATCCCAGTATAACTCTAAACTTTAACTCTAAACTGGCAATTATGTTCTTGTTTAATCGAGTAACTGTTTGGTCTATAAGTTGTCAGAAAATGGCAAAATAAATGGCCATCACAGTGTCCAAAAGCCCAAGGTGATGTCTTCAGATGTCTAGTGATGTGTCACCAACAGTCCAAGGCCCCAAAGATGTATTTATTTATATATCACAATGAGTTGGAACTAAGATTTAGGATCTATATTTGGCATTTTTTTGCCTAAAAAAGGACTTAATCGATTACTCAAAATACTTGAATCCTTCTCTTTTAGCTTTAAACATTTTTAACCCTTTTTATATATATGATTAACTGCTGCATGCATCAATGGCATTTAAAGAATTACATTTCCGTATTGAAATAAAAGCAGAGTTCATAAACAACTTCAAAAATTGTGCAACTCTGTTAAATGGTCCATGGAACAACAAATACCTCAATTCCATGAGAACTGTTGTTTCTACTCGTATTACTACTGAAAATATTATTATAGAAAAGTTTTTAGAAATCACATTTAAGTACAACACTGTTGCCATTAACTCATTCTGAACACAAGCTATAAACATGAACACTAAAGGAATAATACGGTGATTTTTTTTGCTGTTGCTGCGAGTCGGGCCAACTGCGCACAGGCGCCAGACCCTGGTGCGTGGCTCCATGCATGCAGGCCGCGCCCACACACACACACACACACACACACACACACACACACACACACACACTGTTTAAAGAAGCAGCCTGCTGAATGAAACGTATTCTTTCTTCATTTTCTTCCTTTCTTTCTTTCTTTCAATTAAGGACTGGAAAAAAAAACATTTTCCTCATTCTGCTGCTGATTCCGCTGCCTCGCTGCTGCAGCCAAAACACTTCAACTGTATTCTACTCTTCAGGCCTGAAACACGGAGAGAGCTTTTATTATAAGCATGGCATATTTCTGTCACTTAAGCCACACTTAATAAATCCGTCATATGCACTAGTTAGTCTCAAACAGTGCTTATGGACATGAGTTAGACCTGTTACTATTTCCTTTATACAGTTATAAAGCTGTCAGTCAATCCATTCAGCATGCTGAGTGCCTGGCGCATTCATGGGATCAATAAAACATTTAAATGCAGTAATGACTTTAGATGTTTATTAAGGGAATTGTCCTGTAGAAGTGTCTGACGAGGACTGTCATCATGGACAAGTCCATGCGGGTGAAATAACTTTTAAGTGTGTCGTTTTTAATAATTTAATATGCGGTTGTTGCTGTGATCTGAGGGAGTTAAAGCGTCGCTCTGAGCGTCTTTCCTCCTGACAAATAGTCCGTGCGGAAGGTTCAATGGCTGATAAGTGACTCGTTTAGCTCTGTGCGTGTTGCAAAACACAATAATAATAATAATAATAATAATAATAATAATAATAATAATAATAATAATAATAATAATAATAAATTTGGCCTTAAATGAAAGCCACAGTTTCTCTCCTGAAATCCCTGTTTAAAATGACAAAACGTGGATTTACATGGCAAATGAGCGATCCTGATTGGTGGAGAAATAGACCTTGCTGTGCCTTATTTCAAGACTGTGAGCTGTTTTATGAAAACAAATGGAAGAAAGTAGAATGAACTGGCTCTAATAACAACATGTAATGCTTTAAGTAGTCTAATTAAACGTGAGACTTTTAGTCGCAATCTATAACCCACATTCTAAAATGAATGAAACAACAAAGCTGTCGGTCCAAATTCACTCACCTTTCCTCCCGGTCTGTCCACGGATCGATGACTGGCACCAGTGGGGGATCACTCCTTATCCCAGTCGATTCGAGTGAATATTGAAATCCTCATTTGGAGCTCTGGTGTCGCCGCTGTATCATTTCCTAAAAGCAGTCTGTGAGCGTTTGTTGTGTATCCGCCGTAAAAACGAAGTCGATCTTATAAATCCATCAAAAGCAGCCCCTTGGAACATGAACGACAGCTGCCGGGCTCTCCTGGTGACCGGGGGAGCTGTGATCCCCCCTGGGCAAAGTCCACTGCAGCCCGGCCGCTCAGAGGGCTAAATCCATGGAGAGAAAGAAAACCAAACACGCAGCGAGAAGAGTGGATTAGCGCGAGTACAAAAACCTGTCCTTTCTCGCTGTGAAAATGTTGAAAAAGAGTCGATGTGGCGAGTAAAAGAGATTAATGAGAGGGTGATAAAAAAAACGTGTCCCCGCAGTTCAGAGTCCCCTCTTGGTTAAACTGTAGCCTTGGATAACTCTTTACGTGCGTCTTTACGCAGCGCTCCTGCAAGCTCTCTTCTTCTCGGTGAGTTTGTCCCGGTTAGATCGGAGCTCTGCCGCTCAAATGTTGGAGCTCAGCCTCCTCAGTCCCGTTTCCCTTCGACAGCAGAGAGAGACTGCGCGTCCTTCACACACCAGCCCGTATACAGCACTCTGCGGACTGCAGTCACAACAACAATGGTCAGAGAGCGGCCCGGAGCAGGAGGAGGGAGGAGAGAGAGAGGGGAGAGCGAGAGAGAGAGCGAGAGAGAGAGAGGAGGGGTGCGCTTCTGTTACCCCCACACTGAAAACACCCCTTATCCCTTAGCCTTTCCCTCCTATCCACATCTTGCTGGAAAGTTCCTGAAATCAGAACTTCCATAACAGTTTTGTGCGCAAATGTATATATTTTTTTTAAAGTGTCTCGTGCACAGTGACCGAGCGCGTGCCAAATTAACCACAAACTTTTTTTGCCTCATAATTTATTGCGGGGTTCATTGTCCTTTATGCAAACAGAGCATTAAGGCTCTATTAAGTTGCGGCAAGTGAGTGAATGCTGTGAATTGCATCCGTGTTTTTAATTGCATCAGTAAAAGAACAGGACCGCGTAATCCCATTAGCTGCAGCAGAGAATTAAGATCAGCCCTGTTTTTTTATAAGCTGAACCTTCGTGTTGAAGTAAGACCCTCGTGTTAATGTCTCTCTAAGGCTGGTTTTTGATTCACAAAAAAAAAGAAACATGAAAAGCAAGTTATTACAGTAACACATCTGATAATGACAATAAAGTGATACAAATGTGACCACATGAATACACTCACTAACTCATTAACTTGTTCTCCTCTTTCTCACTTCAGTTTCAAAGTTGAAAATAATGAACAGTGCATCTTTCTGTATCTCACCTTGATGATTTTTAATGTCTTTTGAAATCCAGAAGCAAAAAACAAATTTAAGATAAATAATGAACCCTTTCTCTGTCTTTCTGTTTTGTTTTTTTCTTCAGGTTTAACTCTGTGATTTTTGGATACAAGAGCAGTAACATTACAGTTAACGTCTGTCAAGGGTCCAAGACATCAGGACATGATGATTTAGAAAATGTAAAAGAAAACAGTTCTATAAAAAAAAAAAATATATATATATATATATATATATATATATATATATATATATATATATATATATAGATAGATAGATAGATAGATAGATAGATAGATAGATAGATAGATAGATATGGATGATCTATCTATTGTTTCTAAAGTTCAGAAAAATTAAGGATAAGTTTTCCAAACTTCTTCTTTCCTGTTTCCATTCCTGTGGCTCCCTTTTATTAAAGTATGGCTTTTGGAGAATTTGATGGATGCATTTATCATCACTACATAACTGAGGATATATTATTTTGGCATATTCAGAATGCACTACATGGCCAAAATACCATCTCTATGGACCTTTTTCACAGCAGACATGTTGACTTGTCATAGTAGGAACAGCACAGCTGAAATTGATAACCTTAACGATGGCTCAGTTCCATCAAGTGTCCCAGTAAGCTATTTCAGTGAGTCAGCATGAACAATACCAGGGCTTCTCCTAAGTGGAATGTAGCCATCATTAATGGTTTGGAATACACCTGTGCTTTTCCTACTATGACATGTCAACATGTCCGACGTGAAAAAGGTCTATAGACATCCAATGAAGGAAAATCTTAATGCTACAACATACAATCATTATTTAAACAATAATGGGTTTCCAACTTTGTGGCAACAGTTTGAAGAATCCCCCGTGCACAAAGCCCGCTCCATTAAGAAATGGTTCTCCCAATTTGGTGTGGAATAGTCTATATCCACAACGTTCCACTTCCGGGATTGTTTAGGTGCCGCTGGAAATTCCACCGGCTGGATGTCCGTTACCTTCCACTTTTTTTCTGTTGTAATTTTAAACTCCGGTCACTTTACGCTACGCTCTGCAGTGCCCTGCTACGCCCTGCTATGTCCTTCTATGCCCTGCAGTGCCCTACTACGTCCTGCTATGTCCTGCTATGCCCTGCTACGCCCTGCAATGCCCTGCTACGTCCTGCTATGTCCTGCTATGTCCTGCTATGCCCTGCTACGCCCTGCAATGCCCTGCTACGTCCTGCTATGTCCTGCTATGTCCTGCTATGCCCTGCTATGCCCTGCTACACTCTGTAACGCCCTGCAGTGCCCTGCTACGCCATTAACTACTACAACTACTATTTCTAGTCATAGTTCCATTATCTTTATTGTGACTATAATTGCCACTGTTCATCACACCCCCAACCGGCACCGTCAGACAACCGCCTACCAAGAGCCTGGGTCTGTCCCAGGTTTCTCCCTAAAAGGAAGTTTTTCCATGCCACTGTCGCACTAAATGCTTGTTCTTGGGGGAATTACTGGAATTTCTTTGTAAATTATAGAGTGTGGTCTAGACCTACTCTATCTGTAAAGTGTCTTGAGATAACTGTTGTTATGATTTGATACTATAAATTTATGAGGACTATGGTTAAAAGAAGCCAATAAACCAGAGCACACAATGCGAGGTGGAGCCGACCTGATCACCCAACATCGGTGTTGGACATCACTAAGGCCATTAGCCCTTAAGACTGGCAGGTTTAATGCCACTCCAGAAGAAAACAGACTTTGATTATTATGTGAGCTAGATGAAATTGAGAATGAGGTTCAGTTTTTGTTTTATTGTCCTGTTTACGAGGACTAAAGGTATGTACTTTTTACTAAAATTAACTTTATATATGATGATTTCTTCTGGCTGGATGATAATGACAAATTTTAGTTTGAGAAAAGGAACCTCTTTGTAGAAGATTTTATTTGCCAAGCTTGGGAGAGAAGACAGAATATTTTGTTTAATAGCGAGCTGTAAAATAACCTATAATTTTGTGAAATGTAACGAAATGCAACTGACATTTTGGTGACTATAAACCCATAAGAGTTGGGCACAAACTGTAGAAAAAAGAGTTGATGTTACAGAAAAGATTTGCAACAAGCTGATGTCTCTTTGGATTTATGTAGATTTATAAATCCACCAAAATCAATACTGAGGAAATATGTTGTTTCTAGTCAAATAATATCAGGATAACATGTGACCAGAATTGGTTCGAAGCCATTCAGGTTTGCCAGTTAGTTAACCCGTGTCCCTTTAAATGCCCAGCGTGGTTAAACTCTGCCAGTAAATTCATTTCAGCCTCTGAGAAACCCTTCAGGATTATTGTTTCTGCCTCTGCAGGACAGTTTTTATTGTGAAGAGAGACAGGAAGTGCTGGGGAGAGAGAGCTACAAAGGCCCCCGGATTCAAACATGGTTACATGATACCTGCTTTAGCTGAGCGAGCCACCGGGACACCCCAAGAAATGTTTGACTAAAGCTAAAATGCTCCTCCAACTTCAAAATAAAAGTTCCAAGTAAATCATGAAAAGAAGCTGAACACTTGTTTACTTTTAGCTGTCGGTCAGAATCCTCCAGCGGCCGCAGTGTGAGTAGGTTTACACAAAATTTATGTGTGGAAATAAATTCCAGATTTGACCTTTGACCCTTTGTGGTACTACTGCAGGTCATATAGAGCTTTACAGCGAAAGTCAAAGTACACAAATAAACGAGGCAGAGTGGAAGTCATAAAGCAGATAAGAGCTGTGCTAAAGCAAGGGCCAGCCGCGATATGTGTGAGTCATACCTGACCGTGTGTGTGTGTGTGTGTGTGTGTGTGTGTGTGTGTGTGTGTGTGTGTGTGTGTGTGTGTGTGTGTGTGTGTGTGTAGCCTGATAGATTTAGATTTTTTTTAGATTATTCTGATACCTGTGTTTTGGGAGGGGACGGGAGTGTTAATGTTATTGCACCTTGTTGTTGTGCTAATGAGACACAGGTGGGATTGCAGCCGCCTCAATTGTTTCTTACACACACACACACACACACACACACACACACACACACACACACACACGACTATAAAGAGCTCATTTGGCTGCTTCATGCTAACACGTTAGCACAATGCGATTTGATAACACAATTATCTCTCATAGTAGAAAGAGACGGCTCTGAAGTTAAAAAGTATAAAATAATGTGAAATGATATATATACGCAAGACTGCTATTAGTTTGAGATCAGGAAGACCAGAATGCATTGCAGCCACATTAAATGTATCCTCACTGAGAGGATCAGCTGACAGAAATCACGACTGTGGTTTTAGGAGTTTAAATCTAAATTAGCAAAATAGTGAAATAAGGTTATATACATTTGTGGAAGACAGTAATTGCAAATAAACAAGCTGAATGTAAACATGAATGTAATACATGTACATGCATAATGAGTAATATTTACAGAGGTGAAAACAGTTATCACACAGTATGTAAAAGTATTGAAAGATAAAGTGAGGGTTTTAGAGTAAAGTGACATGCGATGATCTCAGAGCTCAAGAGTTCAAGAGTTCAGAAGTCTTATGGCCTGTGGAATGAAGCTGTCCCTGAGCCTGGAGGTGCGGGACCTGATGCTGCGTTACTGTCTGCCGGACGGCAGCAGACAGAACAGTTTGTGTCTCGGGGGATTTGAGTCTCTGACAATGCGTTCCATTTACCTCGGAACTCTGAACTTTTCATTGTGGGGTTAGCTCTAGCGAGGTTAGCCATTGTTAGCAATACCATTTGATAAGGCATTAGGCAGTTTTATGTGCATACAAACACAACAACATAACAACATGTCCACAGATAGAAGTTGGACAGGACTGTGTGAGACAGAAGTGCTAATAACTGTATGTTACTACAGCTTTCACAACTGATGATGCACAGAGCATCTATGTTGGATTTTGAGCTCGGGGTACTTCGGAGCTCGGAAATCCGAGGTCAAGGGTGTTTCCGACTTTGACCTCGGAAAATCCAACTTCAAAGTACAAATGGAACCCACTATGATTATCCTGGCGGCCTTCTTCTTACATCGCTGGGTGCAGAAGTCCTCATGGACGGCAGCTCCGTCTGCTGATGTGCTGAGCAGTTTTTACCACCACCACTACTTCTACGGAATCAAATACCTCAACTTGAGATCCCCCACCTGGACCAGACTCTCCATCCCTCCCATATGTTTATCTGATGACATCAGTGATATGGCGGGTCACTCCCGACCCTCCCGCTGCCCCCAGGTCCTGATAGCATTGATAGCCTGCTGCATACTGATGTTAATGCTAATGGAGAGAATACCAGGGCTGGTTGGTGCCTGACAGCTGATAACAGATTGTGGAGGAGGAGGGGCTGATGTTGGGGTGAATGATAATCATCGGGGTGAGTGTGTGTGTGTGTGTGTGTGTGTGTGTGTGTGTGTAGGGAAAGTGAGGTGGACTAAAGGTCAGGAGGAATGTGCGAGGTGTGGCCGGTCGCTCATTAGTCCACTTCACAGCAGGGACACATTATGGAAACATCAGGTCCCATTTACATTTAAATGTCAGACTGTTTAGCCAATGCTCCTCTCCAAGATGCCAACAATAGTGCATCTTAATTAAAAAGTATATTCCCTCCCATTTATTTACTGCTTTTGCCAGGAGCCAGAAATCCCTTTAAGAAATGTGGAGGTCAGAATTGGTGGAGTGTGCCTCTGCCCTATTCCCCCCCTCTATATTACCTGGCCAATCTCTGCAGAGCATATGCATGGCTGTCTCATGGATTCTGTTCAGTTAAATGAAAAGAAATCAAAGCACATTTATTGCCAACACCTTTCTGAGCTTTCGGTCAAACAGACTTTTGTCAGAGCTGCGGGTCTGTTTGAAAGAAAGCTCAGACAATAAACTGGGTGTTTGCAATGAAGATAAATGTGCAAATGCTTTGTTTTCTTTTTCATTCACACAATTGTTTTGTCTCTAGCAGCCTCTTGACGTTTGGTAGAGTCTGCTGGCTCTGGAAACTGCAAATCAGACCAAACATCAGGGAGTTTTTCGCTGATTTCTGTTCTCATCAGCTTATTTAAAAATTGGGAATATAGATAATTAGGTCTCTTAGAAAGTGTTAATGCACCATGAGTGTCGTCGACAAAAATGCATTGAAACACACGCAGGTGACCATCATTGGTGAAAGAAAGTAAAAAGCTGACATCATACAGTATTCGTGGCATCTTGTGGCTTCAGGTCAGTAACTTGTCTGCTCATCCTGAACCTTAATGCCATTGACTCCCACGCTGGCTGGGTGCTGAAGCTCCCATTGTTGTGTGTTTGTGTTAATCATTACCTGCGATGTTCGCAACACAATGGGACAAGCTGGGAGTACGGGCTTTGTGATGCAGGGGAGCGCTGCTGCCAAAACACTGAGCTGAAAAAGAGACAGAGCCGAGAGGGAGAGGGGGGGAGAGAAAGGAACAGAGAGGGCCGGGAGGAGGGTCCCACAGCAAGAGACCTGCTATTAAAACGTGTCATCTGACGTACTGGTGGTCCTGTCAGTGCAAGAGCATGCTGTGCTGCCAAACTTTGTTCAAAACCACAGAACTTTCTTTTAAAAAGGAGCAGAGCTCCCAAAGTTTCTACAGATACCAAATATGTCTGGAGAAAGTTGGATGAAATTTGTATTGAATCGTGCAAAAAAAACTATGCAGATTTCATTTGGTTTTGGGATGGAATGATGCAATCATAAATAACATGGAATCTTAATATTTAAGTTTACTGTAAACATCAAAAAGTTTCAATGAAGAGCTGGAATAAGGTTCATTATATATGATACTGTCAGAATAAGAGGATTTTAAGGATAACAAAAATGATTGAAATCATCACAGGTCTCAGTAAGTTCTTCATGTTTCATGCTATTCAGCAATTAGAAACATGTTTCAAAAAGATAATTTCATTTCTATCAGATCATCTGTTTTGTTTTGTTTTGTTTTGTGCAGAAAATGCTGCCAGAAATTGAATGTTTTCCTACTTCACAACTACAAAACATTTTCATTAAAAATGTAATGAATCTAATCTAATCTAATCTAAAACTTTATTGATTCATCAGGAATCAAAAGCAACAAACAACCAGGGACAAAAAGGAAAATAGAAAAAGTACATACAGATAAATAAGTTAGAGAGCTACATTACGTTACATTTCACCAGTGTGAACAGTGTAACGGAAGTGCAAAACCAACAGGCCAGTCTTCTTATAAGTAGTAGGCAGTATATTTGGAACGTATATTTACATTTTATATTTACTATTTAGCGATACGTGGTTCTCACAGGACAGCGACGCTACAAACGTGATGCATGCTACACATCTTATAGAATATGATGCATTGCTGTAGATTAAGCTACCCAACAGTATATAAAGGAGTTACAATGAGCATGCACCTTAAACATCTACAGCAGTAAAATGCAACATACACATGAATGCAGCAGGAATATTAATCCAGAAACATCAGATAGAAGAGGAACACACTGACAGGGAACATTTTACTGCACAATCAATACATTTCATACTTTAAGTACATTTTGCAGAAACATACTTTTACTTTAGTAAGGTTTTGAATGCAGGACTTTTACTTGTAGCAGAGTATTTTCACTGTGTGGTATTTGTACTTTAAAGTATCTTAATACTTCTTCCACCATTGACTGTATTGATGTCAATTTTTGTCACCTAACTCTTATTTAGAAAGTTAAGTAACACACACACACACACACACACACACACACACACACACACACACACACACACACACACACACACACACACACACACACACACACACACACACACACACACACACACACACACACACACACACACACACACACACACACACACACACACAGCTGTTTACATGAAGATGGATATCAATGACAGCCAGTGTTTTCCCTAGCCTCTTCTCCCTTTCTTCTCTGGTTCCCTAATCACATCCAGCAGGGGAGTCCCTGTCCCCCCTCACACACACACAGAAGGCTGAACCCTGCCTGAACCCTGCTGCTTTAATTAATCTCACTGACTTTGTTAATTATTTGTTTGGCTGGCTGACTGCCTGTGTGTGTGTGTGTGTGTGTGTGTGTCCGTCTTTGAAGTATTTGGGACGAATGCCACTGCTGAAACAAGCCGGCACTGATGATAACCTCGAGCAGAAAAAGAGGATTCCCTATTTTTCCTCTCTGTGATGTTACTTTTTAATTGTATTTACACCATCATACAGAAGTTATGAATCTCCTGCCACAAAAGCTTCCTCTTTACAAATAGATGTAATTTAGTTTTGTACATGGAGAACAAAACGCTGTACAATGGTTCAACCAGAATGACAACTGAAAGGGCAGAAAGAGACAAAGATCCCTCTGAGCAACAGCTGAATAAGAAGAGAAGAAATCAGCAGTTATTGGTAAAAGAAACTGGAATCTTAGCATCAACATGTTTGCAGATTTAAATAGCAGCAGGTTCCTGTTTCAGTGTCAAGCCCTGACCTTTTACACAGCGCCACCAGCAAGTCAAAATCTCCACTTTATCCTGAGAAATATCTCTATATCTACTCGATGGAGTAGCAACTTTTTGTACAGACATTCAAGTTCCCCTCAGGATGAACTGTAATCACTTTGGTGATCCTCTGACTTTTCATCTAGAGCCATCATCAGGTCAAGTTCAGGTTTTAAAGTGTCCTAAACTTTGGCTTGGCATTTTCAGCTGAGGCATTTTCATCAGCCTCAGCTGGACTTTGAGTTTACTGATCATTTTCAAATGTAAGCATGCTAACACTAATAAAATCACAGGAGGAGAGAATGATTTGCATTCTGAAGACTACCTGTATTTTATCACCCTTTAATATTAACCCTTGTATTGATTTTCTTAAGAGGCTTGCTTTGTGGAGCTTAGCCTTTTGAGCATTTTGCAACCTGTCCAATTTATCAGCAAGCTCTTTTGCAGTGATCTTAACTAACGTTATCCGTTTTTCAGTTTGTGTTTCAACACCGCTAACAGTTAATGTTTACCAGCAGTAACTTTACCCACACCAGTTCCATTTATTATGTCCGACGTTGCGTCGCGCATCTCCATGATAGTCAGTCAATCAAAACTTTGCCGTAACAAACAAACCATAACAGTGCAAAGTCTATTGTCCGTCCTCGTTGGCAACCAATGCATTGGGTTTAACGTTATGCCAGGTTATGTGTGCACTCATACTTCCTATGTTGGACTCTGTGTGATAATCCAGAGAACCGATGCTGGACAGCCTGTAACGTTAGCTCTAGCACGTAGCCCCTGCGTGTCTTTACACCAACAGCTGATAGCAAACGTCCTTTATCGTAGCAGAAATCAGAACAGCTTCAAGGCACTGCTCCTCGTCCTTTCACGCCATGTCCTTATGTCCCAGACATTCTGTGGCTTTCAAATGAAGTTCCAAATGAGCTGGGTTTTTTATTAATTCAGCGGTGACAGTGCTACAAGAAATTTCACCGTATGTCCTCCTTTTTTAGCCGGATGTCCATTACCTTACACTTTCTTTGTGTTGTAATTCAAAACTCTGGTGGATCTATGAGGACTATGGTTAACTGCTCCTCAGATCTCTGCAGGGTAAATCCAGACAGCTAGCTAGACTATCTGTCCAATCTGAGTTTTCTGTTGCATGACTAAAACAACTTTTGAACGTAGACATGTTCCACCAAAACAAGTTTCTTCCCGAGGCTATTTTGCAGAGGCGCCGTAGCTCCACCCAAGACAATTGTGATTGGTTTAAAGAAATGCCAAAAAACCAGAACAGTTTCCCTACCATCCCGAAATGCTGTGTGGACTAGCCAGACCCTCCTCCGCAGCTCTGTGGAAGAAGGTCTGGAAATGCAAGACTGGTTGTTAGTGATGAAACCACATGATCCGCAGGACGGACTAAGACGCGAGGAAGGGAAGCAAGTGAAGGGAATGTGGATGCAATTTAAGGGAAGTGAGATCCAGCCACTGTCACAGTGAACATGTTAGCATGCTGACTTTAGCATTCACCTCAGACCATCACTGTGCCTCCGTGATTTTACAGCAATCAGGAGGTAAGTTTTAGGAGACAGGATTGGAGCATCACTACACACATTACATGTTCCACCTGCTGAATCCTGCGCTGTACTTTGATTTGGGGAACAGAGGATACAAAGAAGTGTCAGTGAAGTATGACTCCATGTATATAAAATCTTATTCTTGTGGTTATTCACATGTGTGTTGTTACAGATCGTTGGCTGGCAACAGAGGGATCACTGCCGTCCAAACACACTGCAGTGTGATATACCCAGGATGTACATGCAGACATGTTTGGTTAACCTCAATACAGCGTGGGCTTGAGCAAACGCAGACTCCCGGCTGAAGTATCTCGGAGGAAATCCGGTAACGTGTTACATATGGGGGGTATTATTCATGATTACACTTCAATAAACAGAAAGAGAGGACGGAAACTGATCTGTGGTCTGACTCTGTCGTCTTCGCTCCACTTATTTCCTGTCTTTTTCTCCTCCTCTCTTCTCTTCCTGTATTACTTCTTTTTTAAGGAGATCTTTCTGATATCACCTAAAAACAGTTCTACAGCAACTTGTTGACTATTAACATCCCCTGAAATGTGTTTGGCTTCTCTGTGACTCTCAGCTTTACGAAACCGTTACGGAACAAACGTGATAAAGTTGTAAATTACAGTTTTCCTCAATTATTGTACTTTTACAATTGTGATTGTTACTGTACTTAAGTACAATTGTGACGTACTTTACGGCCGAGAGCCGATATCTGTTCATTGGGAACTCTCAGGTGAAATCTGCACTCAGAGTCTGTACCGGTATTAAATGTTTTTCAAAAGGTGCTTTCAGGCTACATCTACACTACTACGTTTTGGTTTAAAACGAACATCTTTTGCTACGTTTAGGCCTCGCATCCACACTACTCCGGTGTACCTGAGCCCCTAAAACAGAGATATTTGGAAACACTTCCCCTGTTTTGATTTGAAAACTCCAGGGTTGCAATGTAGTCTGGACCTTTGGAGACGACGTCAGTCAGTCTTATCATTTAGTTAGGCTTACATACCTTTCAGTAACAGTTCCATCTCATCGTAGGTCCAAGCTAATTAAACCCTGGTCTTACTTTTCGTCATTGTTTTTCTGTCTCCAAAGTATTTTCTGTATTTTTGACTTACACATCCATGATTTTCAACAACAGAGTAACGTTGGACACAAATACGAAGTGTGTGTGTGAATGGTCATGTAATATGCATTATCAGACGTGTTAATATAGACGGAGATTAGTTCTGCTACTGGAGCTAAAACTGTTGTGTGGACGGAGATTGTTTTTGTCTCAAAATGCCGCTTGAAAATGAAAATGTAGTGGTGTGACGATTGTGTGAAAAGAACCAGAAATCATTTAAAGTTAAAGGTCCAGTATGTAACGTGTTTAGTAGTTCATTATCAAAATCTGTGTTGCTCGTTCACAAACTTGTCCTTTTTCATGAATATTTACCATCACCATCAATTCCAAGTATTCCTTTTGGCTTGAAAGTTTACATTTGCATTCGCATGAACTGGGGTAGACGCTCCATATTCATGCGCCATTTTGAAATACGTTAGCCGGTAAGGGACATACAGGACACACTGCTCCGCCTTTCGCGTTTTCGCTGTCACATGATAAACTCACAGGTGCTGCTAATGCTGCTAATGGGTATCGTAGCTTCCCGGCCCCGGCAAGTTTGAAGAAGGAAACTTAGAGGACCACACATATTCAAAATCCAAATTTCAGGAACAGGAGTCTTCTTCTTCGCCCAGAAAAAGAAAAAGGATATTGAAAAGAGCAAGAGACCGGCTTTTTGAAGCGTGAAGGCTACCGTAGCTGTAATACGTACTTTGAACTGCGTGGTGCGAGAGAGTGGATTGCGATATATGATCTCAATGCTAGATGGGAGAAATTCCTACACATTGGACCTTTAAGTGATTGCATGTGAAGTTGCACATGCAACACTGCATTCACAGTCGTATAGAACACAGTTGGAAAATGTGTATATAATAAATTAGGAAAATTAGGAATAGGGGTGCCTCGGTAGCTCACCTGGTAGAGCGTGTGCCTCATGAACCAAAGCTCATTCATAATGCAGTGGCCCATGGTTCGATTTCAACCTGCGGCCCTTTGCTGCATGTCTTCCCCCTCTCTCTCTCTCCCCCGTTTCCTACAACTGTCTTATCAATTAAAGGTCAAAATGCCCAAAAAATAATCTTAAAAAAAATATATTATGAACAAGCCTGTTTATTTGACAAGTTGACAATCTGAAAATTCATTGTTTTCGCCCAACAGGAACAAACTTCTCATGTCCATGAATGGATGGGTGCTCCTTTTGGACCCTGGGTCTCCTCTCTCTGAAAGCCCTCAGGTCTCGCTCCTCCGCCCTGCAGCCTGCTGCTGTGAACACATCAAAGGTCTCGAGCGCCTGGTGTCACAGTAGCTTTTGCTAATGGACCCGCCCTCTCCATTGGGGTAGAAAGGGAGACACCCCCCTCCTTCACATTAAGAGCCACACACTCCTGCTCTCCAATGAATGAACCTTGCACACCATGTTGTCTCTTGTTCGCCTCCATTGACTTAAAGCCTCGACCAATACCTGCTGCTCATCCTATTCAGTTTTTTTTAAGAAAATATAAAAATGTTCTATATTAAATATATAAAACAAAAAAGTTGATAATTGCCTAAAAATATGTAATACACAAACCGAGTAAACTGAATTCTAAAAATAGCATTTGCAACACAAACACTTTGTAGTTTACTCGAGGTAAATCTAAGTAAAGATTCAACTTTGAATTGAGCTTATTATTTTTATTTTGAAAAAAATCAGTAAATACATTTAAAAAAAAAAAAAACATATCTTATCAGTGTCTGAACCTTAATTTTAAGATCTCAAAGGCAACATTTCTTGTCATGTATTCAATTTATTGACACTAAAGGAAGAAAAAAAAAAAATGACTGAATGCAACAATGCTGATTATAAATGCCTTAACCTTATTAAAACTTGTGTCTTTGCCTTTAAACACTCACAAACAGTGTATCATCAGAATGCACTGGGAGAACTGGGACCCGAGTCTGACCGGGTCCAGATTATATTCCATAGTCTAGTCAGCTCGGCTCTTGTTTTCCTGCCATGGGTCTCAAGTCTTTGAGTCAATGTGTCTGATAGCCGAGTGAATCTAAATCAGCTCTGATCACGTGGTTCATCATAATCACCAGGAGGAAAAATGGATTTAGCTGCCTGTGTAAAACATTATGCTATTAAATGACAATTGCTTTTTTTTAGAATGTGATTCACAGATAATTATTATTTTCTGTCTGTCAGCCACTTGGCTTTCGAGTGTTTTATTGTTTGTGCAGGTGGCGAAAATGAGTTCTATGATTTAGTCTTTATAGCATTTACAAAAATTATATTTTGACCTTATTTCTAGCTACATTATAATTCTGTTGCTGCTCTTTTTGACCGCGGCTGCTTGTGAACTGATAGCGCATTGTACTCTGATGTTGCTGTTCTCTCCCCATTATGGTCTGTTCAGGTTGAACGCATTTTTAGATCAAGACCAACATTTTGGACTCGTAAAAAGACCTTAAGTGCACATTTCAGTGTTCTCTTTTCACTCACGTTCAGTTCAGCACCTTGTTTAATCTTTTAGCCTGTTCCAGACCTTTAAATTGCTGCCCACATCTGCAATTACTTAGAATTTACTTTTACCTAATAGGTTCCAAAAGGATCATGAGAATAAAGTGAAAACAAAATGGCAATCTTGAATGTTTTATTCATGTTTTTTCATCCAGTTCTCTCAACATACAGGAACATACTGCTTTGTTATGTGCGTTTTTTTTGCCCACCTGCTCGGTCAGTGTTATGAATAGATGTAATCATGTGATTGAGGCAGCAGAGAGGAGATCTTTCAGGGAGGAAAGGGGGATGGTGGTGGGCAGAGGTAGAAGGGGCCTCGAGGTGATGGCTGGGTTAAGAGGTGGCTAAGCAGGGGATGAAGGAAAAGTTTTGGACGGAGAGGCTGAGGGGGAGAAAAAGGGGGAGCTGGAGGCCTTCCTGCTCCCCTTCACCCAATGCAACATCAGCCACCATCCATTAGTTCCTTTTATACTACTCACTCAACATACCTCTCTTTTTGTTTTCTGTTTCTCAAAATGAAGAGCCCATCTTACATGAACACCTCTTGCTTCTCCTCCTCCCATCTCCTCCTCCCAGTATCACTGCAACTTTTTTGAAGTGCCAACAGCCAATAAAAACCCATTGTCAGTGGGTGTGTAAACACATACAAATGCATTATTTGGATATGCACAGAAAATACCCTCTGAACAGATACGAAAATCAGACGTCATACATGTGTATGTTGTTTCAATCAGCAGAATTCACTGTTTACAATGGGGCCAGGATCTCT
Organism: Sander lucioperca; assembly: GCF_008315115.2. Taxonomy (NCBI): domain Eukaryota; kingdom Metazoa; phylum Chordata; class Actinopteri; order Perciformes; family Percidae; genus Sander; species Sander lucioperca. The sequence goes on from NC_050185.1 coordinate 29,818,473, forward strand.
GAACGACGTCCGTAAATCCGTTTACAGTTCATACAAAAGGTGCTCCTTGGACTTAATCAGATTCAGACTTTTTCTTCAGTGTCAAAAGGTGCAAACAGGAACTGCTATTAGCCAACACATCAGGACTTTTCATGATGCAGATGTGCCAAAAATGTAAACAAATAGCTGCAGGCTAAAAACACAGAGGTGTGCTTCGGTGTAAGATTTAGCAGTGCTCATCCTCAATAATTATTTAATCCATTTTTACCAGATTAGTTGCAGAATAAAGCTTGACTGATGTTCTACAGGAGATATTCTTACCCTATGATCTGATACTGACGCCTGACGCCGTACAGAAACTGAGGAGTTGAAGTAAGGGACCGTCTCAAAAATGCACATTGATGGGCAAAGGATGCTTTTAAAATTTGTGTCAATCGCTTTCACTTTTTTTTTATTTCAGATAAACATATCTCCTGTTACACACCTAAAGTTTTTATAGACAGTCATGCAGTATGCCCGATGAATTCCTGTATTATTCCACTAACTCCCGTTTTTTTATATTATGGATTATTTACCCAAACTAAAATATGGTTAGACACAACAAGCTCAACTTTTAGCTTAAAACTGTCACAACTGTTAGTCGTATAGAACAATGTGTGTATGATATTCAAAATTGCAAAGGATACATGCATATTATTAATAATCAGTAACATATATAGCCATGTCAATTTAAATATAGCTAGAGTAGATTATAACCATTTGCAACAGTACAATATTTTAGTTTGGGTAAAAAATAAAACACCAACATGTTTGTATACATGCATACTTTTATTGCTTCTCTTCATCATTAACTTCCATCCCCATGTACCTTTACCTTTCATTCCTCCTTTCCATCCTCCCAGATAAGAAGCCCCCCTCTCCAGGGTAGATCTCTCCCAATAATCCCTTGGATCCCCACTGCATCACAGCCCTCCTCTGCTTATTAGATCAGGCCCTCTGTCAAAAAGCAGGGATCTGGGGTCTCATTGTTTGGCTCCTGATTAAGAGCTTCTCACACCAGAGGATCAGGGAGTGAAGGAGAAGGGAGCCAGGGGTAAGAAAGAGAGAGGATCTTTTCTTTCTTTTTGTCTGGGGGGGTCTTATGGGCCACATTGTTGCAGGGCTCAGAGAAGGCTTCTTTTAAAGGTCGGCTGGATTTGGGGGGACAATGGGATGTTAGACGATGAGGGATTTAGATCTTAAGCTCATACTATCAGGACCTGTGGCCGTCCGTTTGTCCCCGACTTGGTGAAGTCCCAGTCCATCTTTAGATGTGACGTGACGTTGAAGGCAACATCTCAATATAAAGGGATTGATCACATGAAAACATCTCATTACAAACTGATTGATCACATTGACAGGAATGTTTCACTCACAAATAAGTGGAAAGATAGACAGTTAAGAGCTCCCGCGTGTATTATTAATCATTCTTACCTCTTGTTCTTTTAATCACCCAGTATCTTTGCAAATTAATATTTAGCATGTTTATATTTTTTACTATTAACACTTACCTATAAATTGGTTTCAATTAAACACCTTTGAATCTGCTAAATACGGAGTTCCACAAGGTTTTGTAATGGGCCCCAAACTTTTCATTAATCACTTTGTAAAAATCCTTATATATATATATTGTATAAAAATATACATTGCATTTGTTTTGTTTGCAGACTATTTAAATGCAGGAAATGCTTACAGCTAGTATTGAAAATGAAGTGGGTAAACATAAGAGGTTGTTTAGTTTAAATTAAATTAAATTACATTTCAGCAAAAACGAATTCATGGTTTCTGATAGTTGAAAAAAATAATAATCAAGTCTGTTGAAAGTATTGCCTGACTGTTCAGCGTCATGGGCAAGATTTTTGTGCAGAGTTGTGGTTCATTTATGTTTTTCTTTTCTGACCAGTGGAGCAACGTGCAAGGTAAAAAATCCAGGACCCTAATGACTAACCACCACATCACCATGCTGCCTAAATCTGTTAATGTGAAAAGAAGAACCTACAAATTTAATGAGAGCACAACTCGAAACAAATTGAGGTAATTTCTAAAGGACAGATGGAAACCTTAATGGCCATTACATAATTCATGATTTTTAATGGCCTTTCTCAGCAACAGCATAATTCAACAACAACATCAACAGGTGGTCGGTGAGAGGCTTAAACACAAAAGTAATATTTCTGACGCAGCTCAAGCACAAAGAACTTTGTGAAAGAAATAAACATGTAAAATCACCATGCTAAACAGTTGTACTTAGTTAACAAACAAAGTAGTGCTTGTTTGTGGCACCATCCTCCTCTTTTCTTTGAACAGTTTGAAATACGAGCCTTGAGTTTAGACAGTAAAGTGGGCGTTTAAAGCCAGAAATCTCAACAAATGTTAAATAAACTAACAATCTGACAGTATCGGTGTATGGATATACAATTTATATGATGATTTTGTTCTTGCTTGCCTATGCAGCAGGACTTTGCTTATCAAATAACACCTTTCATGTGGAAACAGAAGCAAAACTCGTGATCCTATTGAGGTCCAGACTCATATTCTAATTAGCCTTGAATCTAAAGAAAGACGTTAGTTTGAAGGGACAGTGATGCAGCATTCCAGAGGGATTGAGAGGCCATGTGGGAAAAGCAAACCGAGGTGTTAATCTCAACAGACCGACTCCCTTCCCTTCATGTCCCATCATCCTCCAGGGGGATATTCTTAATCCCACAGTCTCTCCGGCATCAGCTCATTCATTCCCTGACATGAAGCAGGCCCTCTTCACCATCACCGGACACACAAAGGGTTAATTAAAGCTGGTCAAGCTGGAATGTGAGTCAACGGTTGTTGTTTATCATAGATGCTCATTGGTCAGGCTTCAAGGATGCATGTGTAGGAATGCCCTTGTGCTTCAGATGAATAATGAAAGTAGGAATCACTGAAATATAGGACCATTTGTTGTTGTCAATCAAGTTGAAACTAGTCATTGTGCAGTAAAATGTTCCCTGTCAATGTTTTCCTCTTCTATCTGATGTTTCTGGATTAATATTCCTGCTGCATTAATGTGTGTTGCATTTTACTGCTGTAGATGTTTAAGGCTCATTTTAACTCTTTTACATACTGTTGGATAGTTTAATCTACAGCAATGCATCATATTCTATAAGATTATCATATGTTTGTAGCGTCGCTGTCCTGTGAGATATTTCTAACTAGTTTTTACTTTTGATGGTGTCAGAATAACAGCCCTGTTTTCAGCTTTGTGACGATGCATTTTTCCAGCTGATCCAGGAGGCTTTTTAAAGACTTTATTTATCTTAAGAAGTAGGATAATCTTCTCAACACATGAAGGAACACTTCATCCTTCAGTTTATCACAAACATTCAACATCAACACATCTGGACAGTTTTCACTGGACAGGAAGGGGATGAAAAACTGTCATCTGAAAAGTAACTAAAGCTGTCAGAGAAATGTAGCGGAGTAAAAAGTACAGTTGCAGGGAGCATGGATCAGAGACACTTAAATCGCACAAAAAGCCTGCTAATCACCTGGTTGTGTGTGTCCATACCTCACTATCACTACCATGTAATACATTTAAGACACAGGAGAGGAGGTTTCTGTGGATGTTTGGTTTCTGCTGCTCAGTCAAGGGCGAAGAAACACCTGGCAGAGAATTAGAGCCTCCATCAGGTTCACCTCTTTCTTATAAGCACTGTTCAAATTACACCGTGGCTTTTGGGGGAGCCTCTCTAGAGGTGGGAGTGTACTGTACACATGTATACATGAATGAGGGAGCAGATCTTTGTCCCCAGGGTCCTATGTTCTCCAGCTTAATATCCCCTTAATATGACACATTAAGGAGACCTTTCAAATGAGTTTATGTTCCCAGCATGTCTTTTTTCCTATCGGTCTAATGTTTAGTGTATGTTTCCCTGGGTCAATATGGTGAACTCCACCTCGCTTTTCTCGCCTAGTGATGTCAAACTCCTCAATGCGCCCTCAGATTTGTGGGCAAGATAGTTTTCTTGACTTTAGACATTTATATCTCTGCAGTGGCCAAACAGATCTTTAACCTTTCAAACTGCATTTGAAACGTCCATCTCCCTACGCTCTTTTGGCAATTTGAACAGCCTTTACCAATCACTTAATGTTAGTTTATATCAGGAAACACACCTCCCCTGGGAACATAGTGATGATCCCCATGAATGTGATATATTATAATTATAATTATGAACCATAGACTCAAATGAAGAAGACATTCACTCGGAAGACATCATACGGTGCGTAACGTGCGTTGAGTGCGCTCCAACGCATGGACGGCCACAGCAGGAATAGACAGCATCGTGTTTACACGACAAAAAAGATCCGAAATTGTTCTGCACGATAAACATGCACGTTGACATCTTGAAATGCCTTGCTCAAGGGCACATCCGTGGTAGCTATTAACGAAGGGAGGATGAAATCTTTCTCTCTCTCTCCCCCCATCCATACTTGTCTCTTTTCCATCCCTGACAAAAGAAGCCCGTCTCTTCCCTCCACACACCATCATAAATATCTCAGTTCAGAGGTTGACAGCTCAAGCTTGATTCATTTTCACGCATGTACATATTTGTATTGGATCCCTGTCAAAAACAATTATAGCGGTCCCCCCAGGATTCCAACCCCCCTCTCCCTTCTGAGAGGCGTCTTCTGTCAAGACTGCTTGGATGATTTTCTGGAGTCCGGGTGTCCACATCTGTGCCTGATTAGCACAACAATGAGGCCCAGCACCCCCGACTTAATGAGAAGGCATCTTCAGCCTGGGCTCGAGGACCCCACTGACAAAGACGCTATACAACCACTATACAAGTGTTTTCCTCCAGATCCATTAGGCACAAACCTGCCACCCCTGCACAACAGAGTTTATCAGAAAGAAAAATCATAAAAGTACAAGGCAAGTAGTGATTCTCATTTCCAGAAAATTGTTCTTTGTGCTTCAACCTGAGCAAGAATGTAAACTGGAAAATAAAATGAGGCGAGACATGGAACCAAAAGAAAATGAAAACCCAGCGCCAAAATTAGAAGGGAAACCTGGCACTACAATGTGCTTCCATCGATCTTGTCATTTAAACGGGAGCTTGTGATGCTCTCTGTTTTTCTAAAGTCAAATTACCAAAAAACTTTCCCATGTGTGCAGCCTGTCGTTAAGGGTCACCTCCCCGGGAGTCTGAGAAGCCTTTTGTGTAAACGTAACGTAAAATTACACAGGAGATGTATTCAGACTGGCAAATATATAGACGCATACTGTATGTTTAAATTTGTGGTGATTCACTGACGCTGCCTGTCAGAGCAGCTCACTGAGTAGTAGGAACAGACAACAATGGCTCTGTGTGTGTGTGTGTGTGTGTGTGTGTGTGTGTGTGTGTGTGTGTGTTTGTGTGTTTGTGTGTGTGTGTGTGTGTGTGTGTGTGTGTGTGTGTGTGTGTGTGTGTTTGTTACGTCTATCTTTGTGAGGACCAATTGAGTGAGGACGTTTTGGCGGGGTCCTCACTTTTAAAACTTGTTTTTAAGGTTAAGTTAAGTTTCAGTCTAGTCTAAGGAAGACCCTACAAAGTTCTAGCTTCAGTTCAGGACAAGGGTTGAGGACAGGAATTTGGTTGAGGCGCCAGTATACACTGCCATCTTCGGAAACCCTCTCCCACCCTACGCCTTTCTGGACAGTGGAGGCTGTGTTGGACAATTTTGGTAATTTTCCTAAATTGACGATCCAACATTTACACACATTTTCATTTGTTAAACAATGAATTCTTTCACAACAACCAGGTGCAACACTATGAATAACTTCCAGGAGACACTGTCTGTAAATATGCATTATCCCCCATATTTTAAGCATAGCTTTTCTTCCTGTTTTCTAGCAGGCTGTTATTACAGGAATTATTACATATAGTAATATAGCTACAAAAAGTAATCTACTGTACTGTTTGCCCCACATTGACTGCAGAGCTCGTGACGCAGGTGTACTACTTAACAGTGTTTTAACACAAACCACAAACTTTTATAAGTCGTTTTTTTTCTAAACTTAACTTAACGGTCGGTCGGTCGGCTAAACTTTGTCATCATGAGACCAGTCGGCGGTTGCCGTAATTTTGTATGATTTCATACGAATTGTTGTGCATACGTTTTCGGACAATATCATACTAACAATATGCAAATGTATTTTCCTCTTGCGAGATTAATAAGAAAAGAATGTCTTCCTCTTCTTCTTCATATGAACCCGTTCATGAGAACGCGTTGTTTCAAGTGTTGTCGCTTGGTATGGAACTGGTTGGGTATACACTGCACAAACTACTTCTTTTCAAGCATAACCCAACCCTTACGGTCAGGGTTAGGGCAAAGGGAATGCAATGTCAAGTATAGAAGTTCAAATCAAAGGGAAATGTCTGCTTAATTCCTGTACTTCCCATTCATTTTCCATTTAAGGCAGGTGGTGGCTCTGTTTCTACAATTTGTGATCAAAGCGTTCAGTGATCCTCTACTTCAATATCTTCAACAAGAAAGTGACTTGATTTGTAACTCCATAGTGCAAATAAAATGGGTCAAGAAAGGTCACCAGCCTACAGGTGGGAGGCTGACCACCTGGTGACCTGGTGCAAGCAAAACAATCTAGAGCTCAACGCTCTAAAGACAGTGGAGATGGTTGTGGACTTCAGAAAGAACCCAGCCCCACCTGCCCCCATCACCCTCTGTGGCTCCACAATTGACACTGTGGAGTCTTTCCGCTTCCTGGGAACTACCATCTCCCAGGACCTCAAGTGGGAGCTGAACATCAGCTCCCTCGTCAAGAAAGCACAACAGAGGATGTACTTCCTGCGGCAGCTGAAGAAATTCAACCTGCCAAAGACAATAATGGTGCACTTTTACACAGCCATCATTGAGTCCATCCTCACATCCTCCATCACCATCTGGTACGCTGCTGCCACTGCCAAGGACAAGAGCAGGCTGCAGCGTGTCATTCGGTCAGCTGAGAAGGTGATTGGCTGCAATCTGCCGCCGCTCCAGGACCTATACGCCACCAGGACTCTGAAGCGTGCTGGAAAGATTGTGGCTGACCCCTCCCACCCCAGACACAAGCTCTTTGAGCCACTCCCCTCTGGCAGGAGGATGAGGTCCATTAGGACCAAAACCTCACGCCACATAAACAGTTTTTTCCCCTCCGCCACTAGTCTTCTAAACAAGGCTCGGAATCCATCCTGACTCTCTCCACACCCCACCTCTGGCTCCTCATGCCACTGTACCTACTCTGCTGTAGCGTCCCTTTTCACTACTGTTTAACTTATTTTACTATTTATTTAAATTTATTTTATCGTTATTAATACGTACTGTGTGTATATGTTTATACTTATATTGTTTATATCTTTTTATCCTTCTTATATTTGTATGTGTGACATGCTCCAACAACACCATGACAAATTCCTCGTATGTGCAACGTACTTGGCAATAAAGCCCTTTCTGATTCTGATTCTGATTCTGAAAGTATTTTTTTTTATTATTAAATTCAACAACTAAGCCATAGAGGTTGCTTTTATATTTGTGGGTTCACACAGAAAAACAGAAACACAATTTGCGACACAATTCCTGTCTGTCTTGGGCATACAGTATTTGATGGGATTTTGGTTGTAAACAGAAGAAAGCCCAAAGTCAGCTGATCCAGTAAATTTACCCAGCCTGCCCCCTCCCCTTGTTGTAAATGGTCAATTAATCTAAATCTCTCAGTGTTTATTGGTCTCCGTTAGCTAAATGAGTGTAGACTTCTCCTCCCTCTTTGGGCTGTAAAATGAAAAGATGGTGTCAGAAAAAGAGACTTGCTGATTGGCACTGGCGCACTGTGTGGCCTTGGAGGAGTGAAGGGCGGTGGGGGGGGTTCTCAGTCAGAGGGGAGTTTTATGAGCCCCTGTAATCACCAGGTGTTAAACTCAACAATTAGGAGCTGCTATTTTGTCGCTGGTTTATAGTAAGCGGCTCGCTGGCTGCTCAGTCGGCAGGCGGGTTGGGGGGGGGGGTGATGTTGTTCTGAGCTGACGTTATGACATTTGTGGTGCTGAGTTTACACATATTGTTTCTGGTGTGCCTCCCTTTACCTCCTCTCTCATCTTGTGATCAGTCAGTAAGGTCATCAAGAAGAGATGTTTTCACTAGGGCTGGGTACCGAATTCAATACTTTTTAGGCACCGACCGAATTGCCTCTAAAGTATTGAGTATCTAAACATGCCTCGTCATTTAATACCCATTTTCAATACCTAAGGAGTTAATCTCATCAGGGTCAGTGAGCCAATAAGCACGCAGCCTGCTTCTACCAAGATCTAATAATGTCTGTGATTGGCTGTCTAACGTAACACGTCGTAGAGACACGCAGGAAAAATTCGACGTTACACAGAGACTGGGCTCACTTCGGAGGAGCTGAAAAAAAAATAAAACGATTTGTGCCGTAATGTGTAATGTTGCAATTTTTTTTTGGTTTTTGAAAATCTTTATCAAAAAAAAGTAAAGTTTAGGAACTGGTATCAAAGTCACGGTATTGGTATCGGTACCGGTACCAGTATTCATACATTTCAACGATACCCAGCCCTATTATTCACATTCATGATTGTCACTAATATTACATCTTGTCATTGTGATCTGCAGATTAGTTTTATGACTAAAAAGTAACCCCAGAAATTTCAAACCAAAACGGGGGCAGCAATGTTTCCAAATGTCTCAGTTTTAGGGGCTCAGAAACAGAGTAGTAGTATGGCCGCAGCCCATGATGCTTAAACTTACAAGATATTTGTTTTTAAATTGTTGTAGTGTAGATGTAGCCATAGCTGGGTCCACTCTAAGGGTGTGGGTGTTGAGTAATAAGATGTGTCATTGTGCCGAGAGCAGTTTACATGCAGCAGCTCATCGACTTGAACCGACCGCCTCTCCTTTCCCACAGCTTTCCTCAGCTGACTCCTCTTTCTCTCAGGTAAGTTCACATTTTCCACCCAAGGTCTTTTGTAGTCTTTGGGTATGTTGAAAATGCAGATCCCAGAGCAAAGGTTTTCTCCCCTGACCTCTGCTTATCTAACCTCGCCTCACCCTGCCTCACCTGATCTGCCTCCCTCAGGTGACACTGCTCAAACACCTGTCACCCAAGGGTGCTCTGAGTTAAAATCACCTCAGAGCAAACAGATCCTTCTTCCTTGACTGCTGCGAAGACAAAAAGAAATTTGGTCTTTTAAAGTTCATCATAAGGTTAACACCTGTAGAGTTTGTGTTCAAAATAAGTGTTTTGTGGTTTCCTTTTTCAGTGCTGGAGAGCTGCACATCCAAACGAGATAAATAATTTCCTACAGTGAAATAATTGCTTAGATTTTGGTTCGTAGTTAATTGGCATTATGGAAAGGCAGCATGCAAAGCCAAACATAAATAACTGCCTGAAACACAAATTGTCCACACTATTAGGTATGTCAGATCATTAGAAATGATGACTACGATGAAAGATTCGCTAGAAATATGCAGAAGAATGACGAAAACTGACCATGTGATACTCAGACCAGTCCGGCAGAACAATAATGGCAACACTGTAATGGGAGCACGTTACACCTGTAACATTGTTAACTCACAATGGACAGTTTAAAAAAAGTATTAAATTTGATGCAGCAGAACCAGAGATATCATATATTTTTTATTCCACACATTCTCCTTCCTGGCGCCTACATTACCCACAATGCAGCTCAACCACAGTGTTTTTGCTAGTAGCAGCTAATGTAGTGTTGAGCTGCAATCCTGCAGCAGAGATGAGCAGATGGCTACAGATTTATTTTTTTCAAACTTTCATACCCCTTCACTGACTCAAGTGAGGCAAATGTAAATGGACTGTATTTATATAGCGCTTTCCTAGTCTTAACGACTACTCAAAGCACTTTTACATGGCACAGGAACCATTCACACACTGTGGCCGAGGCTGTCATATAAGGTGCCACCTGCTCATCAGATGAACATTCACACACATTCACACTCTCATGGTGCAGCATCGGGAGCAATTCAGGGTTCAGTATCTTGCCCAAGGAGACATCGACATGGGACGGCAGGGACAGGGATCGAACCATCAACCTTCTGATTGATAGGTGACTGCTCTACCACCTGAGCCACAGCCGCCCAATTAATCAGACGTCGCACAGCTTCGTACACACAACTTTGTACACATATACAGTCGGACTTCTGCAAACAGAGTGATGTGAAAACTCATTGGATAAGAAGGAACCAGTGAAACAAACGGACCCCTCCACAAACTGGGACTTTACTGGATTTCTCTCCAACTGGTGCTGGTACTGCTCACACTCTTGTGTGAAAGTGTGTGTTTTGTGTAGTCAATGGGCCATTAACAAGGAGCAGGTGGTCAGAACTGTCCAGCTGAGGCCTTCTGGGAGAGATCTCAGGTCACAGAGGCCAGAGGTCAGTGTGCATGTGTTTGCACGTCTGTGTGTGCATATTGTAGTCCATAGGTAAGTGTAGGTAGGTGTGTATCTGAGTGAGTGTGTGTGTGTGTGTGTGTGTGTGTGTGTGTGTGTGTGTGTGTATCTATGTGTGTATAACTGACATGCCGTCATCAGTGTGGACAGACCCACAGCTGCAGTGCGGCTGATTGGTCCTTTGGGAGAACAGCAGAGGAGCTTTATGTCCGGTCAAACAGAGCATACACTCCCACACGGCTCTTGTCTTTCTGACTTTTTAAAAACAAACATTGCATAGTTGTTAGATGAGTAGCAGCATCCTTTCAGGAACGGGAAGCAACAGGATTTATTTTATTAATGTGGTCTTGGCTTGGAAACATCCAACTATCATCCAATAAACTATTTTTGTCCTTTACAATGGAAAATTATTTCTAATTTATGATGATAGGTAGCTAATGTTATTGTTATTAGGATTTAATTTCCATCTTATTCTTAGCCTGGCTCTGTCCAATTGTAACAAAATCCATCTACCAGCACCATTAAAATGTCATGATCCTGGCTTTTGTTTTATATTTCCTGTTTTATTCTGTAGGTTATGTGTCATGTCATGTTTTACTTCCTGCCTGTCTGTGTTTTCCCGCCTTTGTGATTGCATGCCCCGCCCTGATGTGTTTCACCTGTTCCTCGTCAGTCCTCATGTCACCTGTCTCTTGTTACCACCCCTCCTTTCGTTGTGTACATTAGTCTTGGTGTTCTCTTGTTTCAGTGTCGGATTGTCTTTGTTTGTTCCTGGCTCTGAGTGTATCTTCTGTTCTTGTTTTTTTTTGGATTCTGCCTATGTGTTTTAAAGCTCATCTGGTCTCCTGCTTCTGGGTCCTCCTTTTGAACTCTCAGTGCATGACATAAAGCTCACTAATTAACACATTATATATTTAGTTGTTTTTCTACTCTGTTTTTGTGCAAATGACAGAAATGTACTATAACAAATGGCAGTAAGTTAGCATTAGCTATAAGTGATGTGCTGATGTGAGACTTTGATGCTCTGACTTGGCTCTTTGTCTGCTTTGAAACAGACACAGTGATGGATTCATCTCCTATAATTAAACCCAGCCAACTTTATTACAGTAGATAAACATTAGTCAGTAGTCTGTCATTTATGCAGGGTATAATGGGGCTAAAAATAAGATGGATAAAACATCAGATGCCTCTAGTTCTTAAAACCCAAACTGCCTCCTCCGTTTGCTTATTAAACCTTTTCATACAGTGATGGGTTGTATTGCCAGTTGGGAGGGTTACTTAAAAAATATATTCCGATACATTCACTAATTACCTAATTAAATGGGGCGCCTGGGTAGCTCACCTGGTAGAGAGGGCGCCAATAATCAGAGGCTTATGGTACAGATCCATTTTTGCGACACGACTGAAGCGTGGTGTCGCGACGTCATACATCCATGGTTGATGCTCCACGCCCTTGACCGCCGGCGGATTGGACAAACGCGGTAAAGTCTTTTGATGTCACCCATAGGAATAAAGTGGAGCGCAGCGTGACAGAAGCGTTGCACGGCCAGGTGGATCTGCACTGTTAGTCTTCAAAGCAGCAGCCGCGGGTTCGATTACGACCTGGCCTTTGCTGCATGTCATTTCTCTCTCTCTCTCTTTCTCTCTCCCCTTTAAGGTCTATGCTGTTATATGAAAAATAAAGGCCTAAAATGCTAAAAAAAAAAGTCAGTCAGTAACCTAATCCAATTATTATAAGTAACATAACTGGATTACTTTCCGTTACATTATGGGCATAACATGCACGGTATTGTGATGTTCCCCTTTTTTACCTAGTAAAAGCACTAATGTTAGAGGACATGATAATGAATTGGTAACTGTTGGTTTCACTGGAGACCAGAATGGTGTTGTGTGAGACTCTTGATGTGTTGTAACCTGTGTATTTTAAAATTGTATTCCTGCTAACCAATATTACTAAATGTATCTGTAATCTGATTACCTCTTTTTTTCTGCAACTAACGGAATACAGTTAACCTTTCTTTTGTATCCTTATTACGTAACGCTGTTCCATGCATTCCGTTGCTCCCCAAGCCTGGTTGTAATCTATCATTTACCAAAGACAGCACAAAAAGCAGCATTGCTAAAATGCCATCACACAAACACACCTCATATCTGAAGGATATGAAAGAATAAAAGGAAGCCTTCAGAGGAGTCTCCCTGATCCCAAACAAAATGACAAAAATGTGATGTAAATCCTCAAAACTACCTTACATTACACACACATACTGGACGTGAAATACAGGTAAACCACAAGCAGCGTAATCAGACATGTAAAAAACACAGAGTTCAGTATGGAAGCACTTTGAGCTCTTGGCCTGAGTGGTGAACCGTGTAGTTTCGTGGTGCCACACGTCTTTCCTGTGTTGGTTTATGGATGTGTGGCGACATAAGTGATTCCAGGCCTGTGTGGTAGCGCCGTGACGCAGATCCAGCCAAAGAGAACCTTTCAGACAGACATGTGTGTGTGTGTGTGTGTGTGTGTGTGTGTGTGCGCATGTGCATTTTATTAAACGTTAATCTGTAAGAGAAGCACTGTACTAGGTCTTTCAGAGTGTGAAATTGAGGATATGTGACTAAGTTCAGAGTGTGCATGTTTTTAAAGGTGAAAATATTGTTTTCTTGAATTTCTTTTATTTTAAAAGCTGTAAACACCACTACACTTAACTGCTTGGAGCGGTGAAGGAGGAATAATAACAAATGTTTCCCGGCCTTTTGCTGCTTAATTGCCTTTGTGTGTGGATCACTATGTTCGTGCATTTATAAGAGCACGCTCCCGCTCTCCTTTTTCCACTTGAATTGCAGTCATTATGTCCATTAATTACCTGTGAAATGGCTCTCAGGCAGAGGCAGGCCTGCTGCATTCAGGCTGCCAGCAGGCGATTTGGGTTGGCATCGAGCCACCGGGCCAAATATCGAGGGCAATGCACGCATACACGTTTAGATTTTAGATTTCAGTCCATTAGCACGTTATCCACATTAATTTATTGTGACTGCAAGAGGGGAAATGCCCTCCTTTTGACCAGGACAGCTCAGAATATGCATCGTCTTATAGAAAGTAAAGAAAAGGAAGAAATGAGCTGCTGATCTTACCTCAAAGTACTTTAAAAATGACTTCAAAGTGTTCAATCAGTTTATCCAGAATATCTAAAGCGCTTTATGTGGAGGCCATCTTGGGAATCTACTTTGAAACTGCAAAATTTTGAACATATATTTGACATATACAGTACAAGAGATAACTGAACAATTACCACAGGAACACAGAATCAGAAATTGGAAGACGTATTTCTATTTCTACTCTATGTCTTTAAGTCTTAGGGCCCTATTTTAACATCTGAAATGGAAGTATCAAACGCCAAACGCAAGTAGCTTTGTGGGCGGATCTTGGGCGCTGTTGCTATTATAGCGGCGGGATAAATGACTCTTGCACCCGACGCAAATCTAAAATGGGTTGGTCTGAAGTAGCTACATTACTCATAGGTGTGGTTTGGGCGTAAAGTGCAATAAACCAATCAGGGCGTTATCTCACATTCCCTTTAAAAGCAGGCGTGTTTGTTCTATGGCAGATTGCTATTATAATGGCGGATTTGCTAGGCGCACGCTCTTAATACATCCATGGACGCACGCCAGGAGCGGTTTATAGCCGAGGAGACCGACGTTTGCTATTGATTTTTCTTTTTGTCAAAATGTAAATAAAAAAACATACTTTCCGAATTTTTGGGCTCACTCTCACTGAATCACGAGGTTATGAATGCATGGTGATATTTTTGCAATGTAGTCTAACATTAGACTGAGATGACCTCACTATAGATGATGCAGCTCTTCTGTCTCTCCTCTCCCGTGCTGCTGCTGGGGCATTTGGGTTAAGTGGCATCGGCACATGCAGTTCAACATCACATCTCCTTAAGTCCTCTAATATTTCCTCATTTATGTCATCAACACATCCATGATTCATGGAAATGTTGTGTAAAACTATGGCGTTATATATGTGTCACATTCCTGAGCGAGTAATTGTATGTTTTGAGCACAGAGAACTATATTTTGCAAGCGCATTACATTGAATTTTGAACAGAAATGTACACTCGCAAAAAATAATTCAGTTTGAGTAAACAAAAACCTATTTCGTGCACAATAAATGTATTTGCATGTCTTTCTCTGCTCGCAGGTAGACGCTGCTGCGCTCCGGTCATGTCTCCCTCGCTCTCAACCTCTTCTCTCTACGCGCTCGCTCAGATTTTCACAGCGTTACAAGTGTGCCACAAAACCAACCAATCGCAGAATCAAAAGGTCAATTCTGATTGGCTGTTTGTCTCCAATTAGATCGCAAGTAGCAGGAAAGACATCTACAGGGAAACAGTCTTTGACGCAACACCTGCCGTGATGCCCCAGCAAGGGGTATCTCTGCTGTAGCCAGTGGGTACTTGGAAAGATTGTGGAGCAGCTTAACTAATTAAAATAATTGAATTATGATTGATTTAAAACAATATATCAGCTAAAACAGCTCAACACATGTTTAAACATATAGCGAAGTAATCAATGGTAGAAATAAACAGCTAAAAGTGGCCTACTGACTTAACAGTTGAAATGATTAGCTAAAAGTAATGGATGAATTTTGAAACATTAACCACACTTCAAGTAAAAGGCCTAGCTAGCTAGTAGAATTTCTGACCAAACCAACCTAAATGTTTACAGTTCAATTGCATGAAAATGTAAGAATATTCACTTTAATATGATAAATAGTGTGAATACATTGGGAATTGATAGGGCGGGGTATGTGAGTTTATATGACAGGGCTGTGGGGGAACCTCAGACCAGAAGGGTTGGAAAGCACTGATCTACAGTATTTTATATTATTGACCGACCGGTATATTACAGACATGCCTTAATAGTTGTGTTAATCACAATACCGCTGTTTGAATTACATATCTCTGGGTGACTAACGTCATCCTTCACAAGCAATCTAACATTAGCCCAGCATGGATAAAGTCCAGCTATGCATCCAACATATTCATCCGAACACACCTAAAATGTCACAATCCAGCCACTTGTAAGAAGTTTGTAATACTGGTTACATAGTTATCGTGTTTTATTAACCTTAATTCTGTTTGCCAAGGCTATATATTTTATTGGCTTGCAAAGTAGCTAGCTAATTTATGTCAAAAAGCAGTAGCTAACTAATGTTACTGCCAAGATATGGTTTCATTGTAAGACAGCGTAAACACATGACAACACTTGACGAGTCTTACAACACCTCTCTGGTCTAGTGAAATCATATCTTGGCAGTAGTTAGCTAACGTTTCTGCTTTTTGAGATAAATTAGCGTTAGCAACGGATAGCTCCTTCGCAAGCTAAATTAGCAACATAATTCAGGTTAATAAAATACGGTAATGTAACCAAAGTATTAAAAACTACTTAGCTACATGTGGCTATAGTGTGACAGGTCTACTGCTGTTCAGTCTCGCATTGCGAGACCTAGCTAACTTAGCTAGTTACAGTGCTGCGAGGCCTGTTCAGATGACATGTCGGCTGCAGTCTCTTATATACAGTCTATGGCTGCAGTGTGTGAGCTAGCTAGATTGCTTGTGAAGGATGAGTCAAACTAACATTAAACACACAAGGAGATATAAGTCAAAGAAAACAACAGCATTATAGTACACACAAATATTAAGACATTTCTGTGATATAAGTCAATAATACAAAATACTGACCGAAATGTGTTTTAATCCAGTAACATTAGTCGAACAGTTCCACTGTAGTCAGTATTTGCTGTACCAACAGGTGTAAACTGAAAAAGACTGTTCCTCCTAGATTTTTGTTTCCTGCTACTTGCGATCTAATTGGAGACGAACAGCCAATCAGAATTGACCTTTTGATTCTGCGATTGGTTGGTTTTGTGGCACACTTGTAACGCTGTGAAAATCTGAGCGAGCGTGTCTAGAGTTGAGCGCGTAGAGAGAAGAGGTTGAGAGCGAGGGAGACATGACCGGAGCGCGGCAGCGTCTACCTGCGAGCAGAGAAAGACATGCAAATACATTTATTGTGCACGAAATAGGTTTTTGTTTACTCAAACTGAATTGTTTTTTGCGAGTGTACATTTCTGTTCAAAATGCAATGTAATGCGCTTGCAAAATATAGTTCTCTGTGCTCAAAACATACAATTACTCGCTCAGGAATGTGACACATATATAACGCCATATAAAATAAGGTCATATTTTTCCTTGTATTTGTGTATGGTTAGCAAACATGGGAACTGCTGGGTCAGTGAGATGAGAGAAGCAAAGTGTATGAGCGGTTAAAATAGCATCTGAATAACGCGCCACTTACTTTAGACTAGGTTTTTCCTGGTCTGTGGCGGAACTGTTTTCTGAAACTGCAAAATAGCACTAGGGAAAGTTTGTGCCGGAACACGCCTCCTCTTTTTGCTGAACCGCCCCCGGGAGCGCAAGTTCATTGCCTAATTTACCGACATGAGTCTGTGGAGGGAAAAGTCCGCTGTGCGTCGGGTGCAAAATAGGAATCATACATGCGTCGGTGTACAAAGTCAATTGCGCTGGGTGCAAGATAGGGCCCAAAGTGTTTCAGTGCCTTTGCTTGTTTTTATCTTGAATCAGAAAACTGGAAGGTGCCGGTGCACCAAGCTGTCCATTTTGAGCCTTTCTTTCTTCAAGAGACAATACAATTAATGTAGCTTGTAGCCTAACTGTGCTTCATAGTGGTACTTCATATAGCTACTGGAGACGTTACCAGATGGTTTGTTGTACAGAAACATCTGAGAAGTCGTCATTGGAAACTGAAAGGGCAGGCACTTAAAAAAACTAAAATACATGACAGGTGATTGGATGAACCAATCAGTCAATCGAACTCTTGCTGATGCCAGTCGGGAGAAGAGCGAAAACATCTTTTCCATCAAGAAAATCTCTTCTCGTCTTTACTCATCTTTCAAAGAAGAAATACTCTCCAGTTCTGGCATACTTGATGCTAGCATCTACGCTAACCGCCATTGTTGTTATGAACGAACAGTCGCCTCTCTGTTTCGTCACACACCTGAACAACGCCTGTAGCTTCCAGTAGCTCCTTACAAGATGCTGATTGTTCCGAGTCCAACCCGTTCTCACTCCAAACTCGTAAAATAAGGATGTTTGGGCAGTGGCTGTCTGTGTCAGAAACAACGCAAAAAGCACCCTTCAGCGTGTGTGTAGAACGCATCAGGGAGAGCAGCAGCTACACTGCATTTGAAGATGACGTAGCACTAAGAACGACAACGGTAGCGAGTAGAATGAAAGGCCGAAAATCCGCATAGGGACGTTGGTTGGGGTTGTGAATGGGTCAAACAACACAGGACTTTTACCCAGGAGACCGGGGATCGGGTCCCGCGTGTCACGTTTCCTGAACCCAACCGTCCTGTTAATCTTTTCCTAAACCCAACCGTCCCATTCTTCTTTTCCTAAACCAAACCGTCCTGTTCTTGTCCCGCGTGTCATGGAAACGTAAGCCCACCCACAAACTTTTCCGTTTAGATATGACGCTAAAGGAGACTTTTAGCGCCAATAACAATGCCAAAGGCACCTGACCAACCGTCCGTATTTTACGCAATAGGAGTGAGAATGTGTTGCCGAGCCATACGTCTGACAAGACGGATTATTGTGCAATCTTGTAATATTGTGAAAATCCTGCTGCCGTGAAAGTCAGATGTTACATAGTCTATTCCTTGACGTTCCACTTCTGGGATTGTTCCGTTGCTGCCGGAAAATCCACCGGATTTCACTCATTTTGGCCGGATACCCGTTGCCTTCGGCTTCCTTTGTGTTGGAGCGGTGCCTAGCACCGCCCAAGACGATTGTGATTGGTTTAAAGAAATGCCAATAAACCAGAGCATGTTTTTCACCCATCCCGGAATGCTGTGTGGACTAGCCCGTGGAGGAGGAAGTTCTGGCAAAGCGAGACTATGTTGCTTTATAAGTATGCAGACTAATTTGCTTAAACTTCACGGGTCTGTAGACCACGGAATAAACACAAACAACAAAGGTCTGAAAGAACCTTCTATTAGTTCCTTCAGAATAGTTCTGGAGACCTGAAATACCCCAAAACCTTGTGTCAAAAGGCGGCTATAATGGTGTGGTATAGCAGCAAAGCATGGTATATGTAGAGAAATGATGACAACACCAACTATAACAGTACACATTAATAGTGTAATTAACCCTAGTACAAAATATAATCCCTTTCATCAACTGGATGCTCCGTCCTTTGTAGATATGGCACTATCATTCACATGATATGATTCACTCTCCTGAATTTACATAATAATACTGGAGCATACTTCTGTTTTAAGAGTGGACGGGCCCCTCCCAGCATGCAGTGCAACGAGGCCCAGGGCAGCATGTGTCCTCTCAGTGAATGAGCAGCCAGGTGGAGAGGCCCATTCACTGCAAACTGACCTTGACAGAGTTTGATTGAATCCTGCTTCCTCTTGCTGCTTCCTTCCCTGCGCCCAGTCGGCAGGAGTTTCTCCCCCCTCCTCCGTCTTTCATTCACCTCCTCCGACTGACACCACCCATCAATGTGCTTTTTGTTCCCAGCTTGAGAAGTTTCTGTCTCTTCTGTTTCATTTGCTTCTCTGTCCATCTTTAGTGATCTCCTTTCTCAGCTTTTTTTTTTTCTCCCTCTCACTGTTTTTCTCTCTCCTCGACAGGATGAAGATATTTGTCACGCTCCACTGATTCCTGGCTTCGTCCTCTTTCTTTCTCTCTATCCATGTATCCCTCTGTTTCCTGTCTTCCGCTCCCTCCTCTGAAGGATGAAGACGTCTGCTGCACACGACTGCTTCCTCTCTCACTTTTTAGTCTTTAATCAGATGTCACGTGGTACTGGTTTATGTTCAAAAGTAAAGCAACTTAATACTGATTAGAGTTTAAAAAAAGATGATCTAATTGTTTTTTTCTGTTAATAGGCAATACTTTTTTTTAAATTAAAAAATAGCCTATTGGCCTTATTTGCTCCTTTGAAAAAAAGAAAAAAAGTGTTGCACACTCTGGCTCCTTATGCATTTCTCTTCTTTATTTAAATGATTTCGATCCTCACTCCGGATTTCCACTGGATGCGGAACATCTGCGGACCGGCTCCGCTGCGGAACGGCTCCGCTGCAGAACGGCTGCGTGCTCCGCCGTCCGTCAATACCCACCAGGTCCGGATTTGTTGCGGCACGGCTGCGGCCATGACTGACAGCTGTAGTCACGAGGACCCACAATATCTCGTGAATTGCAGACAGCTAGCTGGACTATCTGTCCAATCTGAGTTTTCTGTTGCCGACCAAAACAACTTTTGAATGAGCACGTTCCACCAAAACAAGTTCCTTCCTGAAGCTATTTTGCAGAGGCGCCGTTAATGCGTCTGGCGCTTGGCGCCACCCAAGACAATTGGGATTTGTTTAAAAATAATTTGCCAATAAACCAGAGCACGTTTTTCTCCCATCCCGGAATGCTGTGTGGACTAGCCAGACCCTCCTCCGCTGCACTGTGGAGGAAGGTCTGGCAATGCGAGACTAGTTTTTCTCCAATCAAACCTGTGACAAGTAAATGATGTTAGTGCTTTTGTCATGTTTAATAAGTAAGTGGACCAAGACGTTAATCTCCCGACAACAAGTTGTATTTCAGATGGAGATGGTGGGAAAGTGTGGGTTCTTTATGTCTCCCTGCAGACCGCTCAGTTTGCTCTCTGTCATCGTTCTAATGGAGCCAGAACGTCGGATCTCAGTCTCTGCAGTCCCGAAATAGAGAATGACAAACATCAATGATGAACTACACTACAGGTTACAGGTGATGTCATCACTCAACTTCTCTGCCAAAATAAATCTGCTACGTAATGAACGGACAGCATGGACCGGTGAACATTTTCAGTGTTTGAAAAGAAACTCTGTGCAGCTGAAGTTCCAAAACAAACATCTGTTGCTGTTCTTGTATAGTTCATACAACATGTCCGCTCCATGGATTCTTGTGGACTCCATATTTGCTCTCATGAGTCTTCCGGGCTTCTTTTGGCCCAAACATCTGGATCTGCACAGTGACGAGAGTTGAACTCTGGGATCATCGAGTACTGTTTATCAGGCCGACACTGAATCTTCAGACGTGGTGACACGGTGCTGAGGATTGGAGATATTATTGGACACTTTTGTTCATTCACACAGATGCAAATGGTAACAATGCTTTGGTGAATGTTCACAGGTAGAAACTGTAGCTTAAAGGAAAGGTTTGACATTTTGGATAGTACGCTTATTTGCTTTCGTGATGGGAATTACGGATTATTGAAAGGGGAGCCGGATCTCCGTTTCTTTCCGAGTTCGCTTATTTCGTTCTTTCTTTTTTATTATTTTTTATGTATTTTTAAATTTGAAGTAAAGTTCTGTGGGTTTGAGTATGTAATGAGCAGAGGTGGAAAAAGTACTAAAATATTGTACTCAAGTAGAAGTACAAATACTTTGATGAAATATTACTCAAGTACAAGTGAAATTACCTATCTGAAAAATTACTCAAGTAAAATTAATAAGTAGTTCATTTAAAATGTACTTCAAGTAAAAGTTACTTAGTTACATAAAAAAAACAACTGTAAATTGGGCGGGGGGATTTAGCCAGTGTCCTACATACGTTGTCCTACAGGTTGCTAGTGCTAGACAAAAACTAGCAATGCCACGAAACGTTGTTTTGCTAATTGGCAATTTGCTGTTAGTCATAAAAACTTCGTTTGAAGTACCAATGCACAAATACTTACCAAAACATGCTTCCGCAGATTAGATGTGGAGTTATTGAATGCTGCCAGTTCAGTCACCTTTGGCAGGCACATCTGGCATTGCATGATGATACTATTGGCCCTCTTGAATTGAAATGAAAAACAGTCTTTCAAATGTGGCCAAGGATTTTTGTCGTTTTGCGCAGCAGAATTCGATGTTTCAGCATTTCTACTGAAACAGTCTCTGAACCGTCATTGCTCGCCTGATCCACATCCATCTCCTTCTCAATATACAATACTTCACTCAAAACGTAATCAAGTACATTTTAAATTACAGATTTTAAAAACTACTTGAAAAATACAAAATACACAACAAAACTACTCAATACAGTAACATGAGTAAATGTATTTCGTTACTTTCCACCTCTGGTAATGAGGCACTGAGATAATTAGTAATATTCGTATTTCATGAGATTTTGGAAGAGTTGTGGCTAAAGGCACGAGGCAGACAAACTCCTCCAATCTTTTGCAAACATATCGATGTCTCTGCCTTTCTTCCTCGGCTTCTCTCTCACTCTCTCTGCCGCTGTCTGTCTCTCTCTCTTCACTCCATACACAGCTAACAGAGCATGAAGTCTCACAGGTGTACTCACTCTCCAACAGCCTGGAACAGAGCTTCCACCCTGGAAGCAAATCAGGGAACTGCACGGTTAGAAAACAACAATCCACTTAACGGATTAGTCTGGTGATATCCCATGAAAAGCTAACAATAAATTGATTCTGCTAACAAGTATTGTCTGTGCTTTCCTGAGCTTATTCTTCTGTGCTATAGACTTTACAAAATACTCACTGCAACAGCAAGTGTGTATTATTCCGCCACTGAAAATACTCCCCAGTAAGTGCACCATCTAAACTCCTGTTGGAGTAAAGTTGGCTAAAAGCTATAGTGACCTGCTGTTTTTCAAAATGACTAAGCCAGTTTCAAAATTAAGACACAACAGGGGAATAGGGTAAACATGTTAACTAATAGATATCCCCAGTTGATTACTTACATTAATTGTCTTTTTAAATATGAGCTAATTTGCATACATTTTCAGAACAGAAATATGAACATTGGATGAAGCCAGTTTCAAAAGTCTTGTTTAAAGGTGTTGGCATATTACAGTCCAAGGTTTTTTACAGCGTTTTTATCAGAAAATAATGTTAACAGCCATTAAAAAAAATCTATTTTCTCTATGTTTTTAGGACTAAAATGTTAAAATCAGGCTATGAATGATATGAACAAGTCCCTCTGTAAGAAAAACTTAAATTATACATGAAAATTATCCACATTTTTTCACATCATTTAAAGCTCCACATGTCCCATCAGATATTTTCTCACTTATTTAATTCCTCCTTCTTGCCATCCTTTAGTGATCCACTGTTGACATGTCTGTGTTTCAGGTGCGATCCTCGTCCCGTCCTGGTATTTTAACAGTGTACTTTTTCATATCAGCCCTGGCTGCGGTCAGCGATCGTCTGCAGCTTCTGGAACAGGCCCACTTATCAAAAAGGGGGTATGTGTTCCTGTGATGTGGCCCTTCAGGCCGCTATCAGGGGAGAGGAGCTGACCCCCAGCCACCAGCCAGGGCGCCCTTTAGGTGGGCAGCCTTATCAGGGAGTGTGGAGGCGTGGAGGGGAGGGAGGCAGGGTTGGGGTTGCTCTCAAGAGCCTTTGTACCACTAAAATGACTTTCCTCCAACAAAAAGAAGTCTTATTTATACAGACTTCCCCTTCATAGAGGGAAAACTCTTCCCGAGTATCTAGGAAAGCACATGTTAAAGCTCAATTAGTTGAGAATGGACACTCAGCTGTGAGTTACGATGTGACAACAGAATCAGAGTTAGCATCTTAGCATTTTCAAACTGAACAACAGCTTAACTTTAGATTGCTCAAAAGCAATTGTAGCTTGTTGTCTGGTCTATTTTCTGCAACTGATGCAACAGCTCCTTTACTGAAGTACTATATAAATACTCCACTACAAGCAAAAGCATTTAAAACCTAACTTAAGTAAAAGTATTATCAGCTAAATGTAGTCAAAGTACCTTAAAGTAAATTATGTAGTTTTCCTCGGCTATCTGATGTTTCTGGATTAATATTCCTGTTCCATTCATGTGTGTGTTGCATTTTACTGCTGTAGATGTTGAAGGTTGTGCTCATTTTAACTCCTTTGTATACTGTTGGATAGGTTGGATAATCTACAGCAATGCATCATATTCTATAAGATAATATGTTTGCAGCGTCGCTGTCCTGTGAGAACCACGTATCTCTAAAAAGTTTATGGTGCCAGAAAAACAGCCCTGTTTTCAGCTTTGTGACGATGCATTTTATCAGCTGATCCGAGAGGCTTTTTAAGACTTTATTTATCTTAAGAAGTAGAAGAATCTTCTCAACATATGAAGGAACACTTCATGCTTCAGCAACATCAACACATCTGGACATACATGGTTTTCACTGGACAGGAAGGGGATGAAAAGTTGCATAAAATGAAAATACTCAGGTAAAATACCTTGAATTTGTACTTAAGTTCTGTGTTGAGTAAATGTACTTAGTTACATTCCACCACCGCTGGTTCTGTTGTTTCCTATTGATAAATCTCTGCCAGCCGTTTGAGAGATAAACCAGGAGGAGGTCTGTTACTCACACAGATAAGATGAGGCATGTCCAACCAACACACACACACACACACACACACACACACACACACACACACACACACTTGCAGCACTGATAATACTCCAGTCTTTGATGTGAGTCCTGGAGGGAAGAAAGAGTGATTGAGAAGGAAAAGAGAAAAGAGTGATTGAGAGGGAGGGAAACTGAGAGAGATTACAGGAAGAGCTTCAGGGATGTTGTTTTGTGTGTTGTATTACAGACCCCTCAGCCTCACACACACACACACACACACACACACACACACACGCTTTACAATTACTTATCAGTGCACCTTCATCTTCTCTCCTTTCAGGTGGAAATGGTGTAGCTGCTTCAAACAGATTTTAATATTAATGACGTTTTGTGGCCAAAGGGTGTCCAGCCCTGTGTCAATAAAGACTATTCAACAATCAAAATGATAGTGTCCATTCACGTTTAAGTAAACTTAGATCAGTTAAATTGATTTATTTGTAATCTTATTTAATATCTTTTGTTCCACTTTGATCTGGTATTTAATGGCTGTATGTCTTTGTAAGCTGTCTTAGCTATATCAAAAAACGTTATCATTACCTCTGCCAAGGAGGTTATGTTATCGGTTTGGCTTGTCCGTTTGTTAGTTAGTTTGGTTTATCGGTGTTTTAAGGCCCTAACGTCTCCTTCCAGGCAGCACTGCCTGGAAGGAACTAGGATTAGGCAATGGTTATGGTTAGGGTTAAGGTTATGCCTTGAAGTCAACAGTTGCAGCGTTGCCTGGAAGGAGACGTTGGGGGCTTAAAACACCAACGAGCGTTTGATTGACTGTCTGTCAACAGGATCACAGTTTCTGAATGGGAAACTTCACACTGAATTAGCATTGCGAGAAAGGGCATGGGTTTGTTCGCTAGTTATTATTATTATTATTAGATCAAGTCATTTGTCTTATTCTTGGAAAATATGTTGTATTTTCTCTTGATTTGTCTTTTTGTAACTGTACTTGATTATTTTCTTTTCATGCAGCATGCTACATTTTTTGCTTCTGCTTCGCTACATCGCAGAGAAAAATATTTTACTTTCAACTACATTTTAATAACGTTTTAGTTACTTTGCAGATTCAGATTATTAATACAAAATGTAATCAACTAATACATTATGATGTATTATTTTATATTAAACTACACAGCAATTTATAAAGTAATTAAAATGATCTCCACCTTTACCAGCTGCAACATTAAAGGGATGAACACATGATTGCATCAATAATTATAGCCCATTAACCCTCTGAAGTCTAAGGGTATTTTCACCTATCTTCTTACATTTATATATAACTGATCCCCATGTGTTACATATCAAAATGTTCAGAACAAACTCAGCTTTCCGAGTGACAGACAATTTTTTTCTAGAGCAATGTGTAAAGAAATAATTTGGCGCTGAAGCTGAAAACCTTGATGTTGGCTTTTTGAAATTCCTCAAATCTCTTTAGAAAACCAACCTTAACTTATGATGTGTTGTACGAATTGTTTCAGTGCTTGAAATGAGTTTACCAAAGTCTTAGGTTATATATGATTAAATGGTGAATAAATGTCGGAAATGCGATTTTGTAATATCTCTTTTTGAGTAGGAGTTTTGTCAAACATCATTTTGGATGCGCCGGTGGGTCTTTGGTCCTCAGAGGGTTAATATAATATATATGATTTTGATGTGGGTCGTTCTGCATAATGAGTACTTTTGGTACTTTGAGTATATTTTGATATTTTGACTTTCGTACTTTTACTTAACTGACTTTTACTTGTAACAAGAGTATTTTTACACTGTGGTATTGTTACTTTTACTAAGGTAAAAGATCTGAACTCTTCTTCCACCGCTGTATTTCTTAAGGCAGTGGTTCCCAACCTGACCCCTCAGGGGGGCGGCAAAGATCACAGGGGGTGCGCAAGTCTTTATCTGGTTTGAGGTTGAGGTAAAAAAACAAATTTGCACGTTAAACAAATTATGATAATACACTAGAATATATAATGTATACAAAAGTCTGTATAAAAACTATGTATTTTTGTTCTCGCTTAAAATTGTAGGCAGGCTACTTAGTAGGCCAAACCTCCGGGACCTCTTAACCTGTGACCCTTGCTGTCGTTTTTCCTGCCGCCACAGCATCACTACTTTATGAATGAAACATAGCGGAGAAACGTAAGGGGGGGCGCCAAGGAAAAAAGGTTGGGAACCACTGTCTTAAGGTATATTTTCAACAAACTAAAACATAGTGCAACCCCACCTCCTCAAACCTAAGTAAGCAAACATGACATTGTGAAAAGGTTTCCTCAAATACACCCTCATTTTTTACATATTTCTCAGGTCCATGTTGTGGTGTCATATCGTCTCCATAGTAACACTTCACAAACCCAGTCCAGGGTGTATGGATGTGAAGGATCAGGGTCACTGGGTCAAATATAAATCATTGGCGATTGGCACTTGGTGACGTGACACCTGTCTGGTCTATCTTTTAAAGATCTTAAATACCTGTAGCAGATTTCATGGCAATAAATCCAAAAGTGCTCAAGGTATTTAACTTGAAAACCAAGAGGGGCGGAGCCAGAAGTTGTAAACATTCGGGGCTCAGTCCAAACCTAGAGGGGGCTTCGGAGGCATTAGGGCTGTCCTCGACTAAAGAAATTCTTAGTCGACTAACACTTATATGATTTTGTCGATTAATCAATTAGTTGATGTAATCGACAGAGCTGTGCTCTTTGAGAGGTGGTTAAGACTAGAAAAGCACAATATAAATGTAGTTAATGAACCATCTGTAAAACTGACTTTCTCCAAAATTAATCCTGCAAAAGCACCACTTTAAATCTTGTGTTTACCAGAAATGTGCTCATAAGTTTCTTGGAAATGAGTAATTAAGCATGAATAAGCATAAAAAATGACTCATCAACTAAAGAAATCTTAGTCGACTAAGACCAAAACGACCGATTAGTCGACTAATCGACTAATGGCGCTTTTCCATTACATGGTACCAGCTCGACTCCTCAGTTGAGGTTCCAAGCGAGCTGAGACGAGCCGAAAAGGTGACGTGAAAGCAACAGACGGGGGTGTCCTGAACAAACCCGCTATTTTTAAACAGTTTAGCCAGCTGTGTTTTTTGCTGCCTCCAGCTTCATTTGAAACAAAATGTGTCTTCTGGCAAAACACACACCTTCGACGTTCTGTGTGTGTGTCGCGTTAGGTCACGGCAGTCTACTGCGGCGCCGCTTGTTTTTCTGCGGAGGCTCCGGCAGAGCTCACCGTAGCCTAACTACACACACACATGGCCGGCTCAACGCACACACCAGCGCACAAGTATAAACATCAGGCCACTTTTACATAGGCTACACAGGCTACGGCGAAAGCTCTGCGTGGAGCCTCCACAGAACTGTAAAACAAGCTCAAGTGGCCTGATGTTTATACTTGTGCGCTGGTGTGTGCGTCGAGCCGGCAGACGACCAGCCACGCTGAGGCGGTACTAAAATCTGCAATGGAAAACGGACGCGCAGTGTGTCGAGTCGAGTCGAGTAGAGTCGAGGCGAGTCAAGCAAGTACCATGTAATGGAAAAACGCCATAAGAGGTGGCAGCCCTAGGAGGCATGCTTAGCCAGGGAATTGTTTTCTCCCATTTACAGCAGCTATATCCACTATTTGTCAAGCCATTTGAGATAAGAGAATGCTTAAAAATCTGTACATTATTTAAGGAAGAACGTGATAGCTGCCAAGGGGGGGAACTACGTTAAAACGGTGAGATGCTTCATTCCTATACGTTTCTGTCAGCCAGCAGATGAACGAGTAACTCCAACACACACACACACACACACACACACACACACACACACACACACACACTGCTTCCTACAGGATGTTATGCTGTGAAATTTGAGAGTATGACATGAGAAAGAAAAGGAAGAAGAAAGGGGGAAAGGTGTGTGTGTGTGTGTGTGTGTGTGTGTGTGTGTGTGTGTGTGTGTGTGTGTGTGTGTGCTTCCTGTAGGATGTTATGCTGTGACCTCTGAGGAGGATGACACTGGGGTGAGTGTGGAGGCTTTTCAGTGCATCCTGATATACTAAGAAGATGCCTCCGTTTGTCGTGTGTGTGTGTGTGTGTGTGTGTGTGTGTGTGTGTGTGTGTGTGTGTGTGTGTGTGTGTGTGTGTGTGTCTGACTGTCTGCATGCATGGCGCTGAAGTATCCTGATAAACGAACTTCAGTGGAAGGAAGTACTTTAGCGAACTGATAGCATAAGTGTGCGTCTGCATCTGCGTGTGCGTGCGTGTGTGTGTGTGTGTGTGTGTGTGTGTGTGTGTGTGTGTTTTACAGGACACTATGCTGGTTGAAAGGAATCAAACAGACATAACGTACTGATTATTACAACCACAAGTCAAAGACTTCTGGTTTGGAGTTTATACTCTTTTAAAGGTGGGAAAACAAAGTATTTCTCTAACTGTAATTTGTATTTTCAGACAACAATATATTGATTAGAAAGTGGTTGTAAAGTTTTCTCGGTTTGCCTTCTGCTCATTTGCTCTTTTCCTTCTTCCCCTACATTCATCCCTCCATCTTTTTCCTCCAGTTCTGTCAGCGTCTCCCCGGCCAGGAAAAACAAACTTGACCCCTGCATCCTGGCGAGAGGTGACCTCCCAACCCCTAAACACACACACACACACACACACATACTTCTCATTCATTCTGCCCTCCTTTCTCCTTCACTTGAATTTTTCGACAGCTTCTTCTAAATCTCAGCTGTCTTTGCCTTTTGTCTCTACCTGATGTCCCAAATGACAGGTTAGGATGTTAGGACCGTGGCTCTGTCGGTTGGTCCACCACTTTGGTGCACAGGGGAAGTTAGCCTTCAGGGCTTTCTACCAGAAAGGGTTTATTTTGACCCAAACCACTATCTTTTCCAAGACTTAACTTAATATATTTTTTTTGCCTTAAACCTAAGAGATTTCTGGCAGAAAGCCCTGAAAGCTAACTTCTCTCGTGTGCCATTTTGGTCCAGACTGAAATACTTCTACAACTACTGAATGAATTGCTATTCATTCAACATTAGTACTTTCCAGGAGGATGAATTTGAATGACTTTGTGCAGATAATTAGCAAATGTTAGCATGCTACCACGCTAAACTAAGATCGTAAACATGGTAGCTATTATACATGTTAAACATCAGCTTGTTAGTATTGTCATTTTGAGATTGTTAGCATGCTGATGCTAGAAATGATCTCAAAGCACCGCTGTGCCTAAGTACAGCCTCACAGAGCTGCAGTATGACTGTTGACTCTTGGTTTTGTTGGTTGTTAAATGGCATTCAAGTGTGTTTACCCAACACTCATGAGAGAAGAGGAGAATGGCATCAGGATGTTGTACAAAGTGCTCGTCAGATTGTCTAAACAATGTCTGAAGTCTCTCCTGCAACAGTATCCAACCGTTTTATAAGCAACACATTCCCTATTCAAATCGTGTAAAATACGGACGCTTGGTCAGGAGCCTTTGTCGTTGTTATTGACGCTAAAAGTGTCCTGCGCTGGGTCGGGACTGTTGACGCAGTTAGCTTTAGGAAAAGATTGTGGGTGGGCTTATGAAAGGTGCGTTTATGTGATACACGTAACAAGAACGGGACAGTTGGGTTTAGGAAAGGAGGAATGGGACAGCTGGGTTTAAGAAAAGATGAACGGGACAGTTGGGTTTAGGAAAGGAGGAATGGGACAGCTGGGTTTAAGAAAAGATGAACGGGACAGTTGGGTTTAGGAAAGGAGGAATGGGACAGCTGGGTTTAAGAAAAGATGAACGGGACAGTTGGGTTTAGGAAAGGAGGAACGGGACAGTTGGGTTTAGGACAGGAGGAACAGGACAGTTGGGTTTAGGAAAAGAAGTACGGGACAGTTGGGTTTAGGAAAAGAGGAACAGGACAGTTGGGTTTAAGAAAGGAGGAATGGAACAGTTGGGTTTAAGAAAGGAGGAACGGAACAGTTGGGTTTAAGAAAGGAGGAACGGAACAGTTGGGTTTAGGAAAAGAAGAACGGGAGAGTTGGGTTTAGGAAAAGAGGAACAGGACAGTTGGGTTTAGGAAAAGAAGAACAGGACAGTTGGGTTTAGGAAAAGAGGAACGGGACAGTTGGGTTTAGGACAGGAGGAACGGGACAGTTGGGTTTAGGAAAAGAAGAATGGGACAGTTGGGTTTAGGACAGGAGGAACGGGACAGTTGGGTTTAGGAAAAGAAGTACGGGACAGTTGGGTTTAGGAAAAGAGGAACAGGACAGTTGGGTTTAAGAAAGGAGGAACGGAACAGTTGGGTTTAAGAAAGGAGGAACGGAACAGTTGGCTTTAGGAAAAGAAGAACGGGACAGTTGGGTTTAGGAAAAGAAGAACAGGACAGTTGGGTTTAGGAAAAGAGGAACCTGACAGTTGGGTTTAGGAAAAGAAGAACAGGACAGTTGGGTTTAGGAAAAGAGGAACCTGACAGTTGGGTTTAGGAAAAGAGGAACCTGACAGTTGGGTTTAGGAAAAGAGGAACCTGACAGTTGGGTTTAAGAAAGGAGGAATGGAACAGTTGGGTTTATGAAAAGAAGCACGGGACAGTTGGGTTTAGGAAAAGAGGAACCTGACAGTTTGGTTTAGGAAAAGAGGAACAGGACAGTTGGGTTTAAGAAAGGAGGAACGGGAAAGTTGGGTTTAGAAAAAGAAGAAAGGGACAGTTGGGTTTAGGAAAAGATCGTGGGTGGGGTTATAAAATACACGTTTCTGTGACACGCGGGACACAAACCCCGTTCTCCTGGGTATAAGTCCTGTGTTGTTTGACCCATCCACCACCCCATCCAGCCTCCCTACGCGGAATTTAAGGTTTAGTACTACTCGCTACCGTTATCGCTCTTAATACTACATCATTTTCAAGCGCCGCGGAGCTGCTGCTCTGCCCGGTGCGTTCCATACACATGCTGAGGGGTGCTTATTGCGTCGTATCTGACGCTGACAGCCAATGACCAAGCGTCTGTACTCTATGCAATGGGAGTGAGAATGGGTTGTTTTGGGACTATTCAAAACAATAATAACGCAGCAACTGGTCAGATGTGTGGAGGTGGTGAAAGTTTGCAGGATTTTAACTTTGAACAAAAGTACTATTTTCTCATTCTTTAACTGCAGCCACACAACACCATGAATGCACTTGAGAGATTGTTTGTACGATTAATTGTGTCAAGACACACGTTTTTGCCCTGCCTTCCATTGTGGCCAACGCACAGTGAACAGGCAGTAGTTTGTGTTAGTTTGTTAAACAGACCAGGCCGAGGCTGCATCCCATGATAGTTATGAACTCACAGCCTCAAATGAAGACGTTCACTCGAAAGACAACGTCCTGTGCGTAACTTAAGTGCACCCCCACGTATGAAAGGCCACAGTAGAAATAGACATTGAATTTAAATATACAGGAAAATACACATTGATACAGAATAAAGAAACAGTGGCCCCAAAAATGAGTAAATGTTAGAGCTCCCCATAAATTTTTTCATATAAGGCTTTCTTTCTCATGTCTCTTTGAGGTATTTCAACCCTGGTGGTCAATCAGAATGTGCATAAACATTTTAGACCTGGTCAGATAACACTTTACACCAACTATAGTTTGTTAGACATATCCTGAAACCTTGAAGAGCCATGGAGGAGGAAGAAAGAAACTGAAGAAAAAGCGATTATAGAGAGAGGAAGAGGAGGCTGAGACACTTTGCCATTGGCCAATTGAAGGGGATGGAGGAGAGGGAGTGGAGGAAGAGGAGGAGGAGGAGTGCAGTAACAACAACACATGGTCCCAATTTTACGGTTGTGGACGGAGGAGTGCCGGCGGATGCGGGGGCATGAACAGGCCTGCAATCTGGAGACATTAATACCTCAGTAATAGTCACATTCACTTCCACAACCAGGAAACTACTGCCCTGGACTTACTATGTACATATGAGTGTGTGTGTGTGTGTGTGTGTGTGTGTGTGTGTGTGTGTGTGTGTGTGTGTGTGCGCGTGTGTGCGCGCGTGTGCGCGTGTGTGTGTGTGTGTGTGTGTTCACAATGCTCTACTACGAAAATTCTCCACAAACACACTCACTCAATCTATCGAACCAAAGTTTTTCTGTAGCTCATTTACTCTTTTTCTCTCACACACACACACGCACACACACACACACACACACACACACAGAGACACACACATGCTGAGACAGAGCAGACCATAACAGAGTAGTAAAAGGCATGCGGCGGGGCAGAGCAGGACACTGACTTCCTGTGCCTCGTGTTCTTCCTGAGCTCTTAATGAGACCTGTTACAGTAAACCACCACCTCCTCTTTCAGTCCATCTCTCCTTCAACCATCCATCCACAAGCCCTCCTCCCTCTTTCTTTTCTTCTCCCTCCCTCCCTCCCTCCTACACTCTCTTACTATTATACTTCCAGTACACACTCACCATTCAAAAGTTATGACTAAGCTGTTATATTGATGTTTTTCTTCTTACTACAACGACTAGTTAAGATTAGAAAAAAAGATTGTGGTTTGGGTTAAAACAGCGCTCCCCTTAAGTAGTACTCCCGGAACACAAATACCCGTTTCTTGAGTGAAATTCTTGCGTTTCACCCTTAACTTCTTCCGGGACACAAACTCCACTCCCCCGCTTGAAAGCCAAGTGTTTTAGGACCCATCCCGACCTCCTCCCTAAGCGGATCTTCGCAGTCTTATACAGCAGCAGTCTATGGTGCATACAGTAATAAATACGTGGAATACATACGAATTACAGTGCATCCTTTTCGTAGCCATATGTACAAATGGTTCATGAGAACAGCCTGTTTGCATCCACTTTTATAGGCTTGCAGTCGATCCTTGCTGCTTTCGCTGCTGCACTGATGTTTCCTGTTTGTTACATCCAACTGTAGATCAGTGGAATAGTGTGAAACCATTGGCAGGAATGTGTATCTATCACCAAAGATGCGTTTTAGCGCGTCAAAAACTCCAGTGGGGTACTTTTAAATCTGGTATCGGGTCTTCTTGAAACCTGTTTCCAGCTTTTGTTTGAGATTTGTTTAAATGTAAACCCAACTTTTCGGTCTCAGTAATACTAGCTACAGGTGGCTGATTGGCTTGTTCATTAATACCAAGATGAAGCCCATAAAAGTAAAGAAAGGCAAATTTTCTTTTTTTTCCTGGTTAGACTGTTTGACCAAACAGGACAGTGAAAACTAGTGGTGTGCGATACTGCAATATTTATACCAAGTAGGAAGGATACCAAGTAAATACAGGGCCAATATCGCCCATACCGATACGATACCGATACTTTTTAATAATTAAGGAGGAGCTCCGCGCTGTGACAGGACTTGACCACTTTAAAGCAGCGGCACTGACACAGACACAGACAGCCAGGTCGCCTCTCTGATAAAACCGCAGCGGTGCATACTGGAGAGAAACTAAAACTTAAGTATCGATCTCATTACACTGGTATTTATCAATATCAATACGAATCAACGTTGGTATCGATATTATCGATATTTGGATCCATCTGCCCACCACTAGTGAAAACAGAACTTCAGAGCTCCTCTTCTCTCCTCAGTGCTCGGAGGCTATTTTGATCATTAAAGGCTTGGGCTCAGAGCGCCGTGGGTTTGTGTTGGTCGTCCGATTAAAGGGCAGCCATTGAAGAGTGTGTGTTTTGTGGTTTGAACCAACGGTATGCAGGACGCCATACAGGCCTGGGCTGACGCAGGGGCACCGAGATCTGAGCGTGTGCGGTCGAGGTGTGGGGGCGAGGTTGTGGGATTGGACAAGAGGTTGGGTGGGGGGCATTAGAACATCAGGTTATAACACATAAACTAACATCTTAAACAAGGCAAGGCATGTTTATTTGTATAGCACATTTTAGCAACGAGGCAATTCAAGGTACTTTACATAAAACAAGAAAGAGCAGTTAAAAACGGTTGAGAATAAAAATAGCTAAAATAGAATAAGGGTTATGGTTAGGGTTAGAAGAATGTTTGGAGATTGTTTTGGGCCTAACATACATCAAATGAGTGATAGAGGTGGCTACATCAATTACATACATTGTAGATAGAAGATATCACAAATTTTAAATGTGTTTTTACCACACACGCACATTTATGTAGTAGAAAATAGACATAGTGGCTGTTGCTGGACAAAGCTTGGAGAGGCGTTATCAAAGTGACCCACTGACTTCTCTCTCTGTTTACATACAGCGTGCACCATCTTCCCCCCTCTCTCTTTCCCAGTGAGCGGCCCATTGACTTACCAAGGGCTTCTTTCAGCATGTCTTCAGGTCTGTGGCTCTTTCTAAGCAGCCACAGTGTGAGTGTGCCCCGACAGAGGACGTTTTCACATTGATGAAACGCCTCAGATCGAGTCCAGGAGCTGCAGTTACACATACACAGCGGTGAGAGTGTTGACTCAGTGTGTGTGTGTGTGTGTGTGTGTGTGTGTGTGTTTAAATAAGTAGTTTTCTTAATGTCATACAATGAACAGAGGCCTATTTGATGTCTGACACTTTGAATCTCCACAAATGTTTGGAGAAAACTTGTGTCCCCCTGGCTGCTTAATATAGTCTGATATTCTTTACGCAATATACACCCCCGTTCAAAAGTTATAAATCTCCTGCCACAAAGCTTGATTGACTCTGTCTGAATGGTCTTTGATGCTTTTCAGGTTGTATAAAGTCCTCTTTACAAATAGATGTAATTTAGTTTTGTACACGGAGAACAAAACACTGTACAATGGGCAGGAAGAGACAAAGATCCCTCTGAGCAACAGTTCAATAAGAAGAGAAGAAATCGGCACAGAATTGTACAAACCATCAATAAGGGTCATGTCACATCTCCGATAGCATCTTTTCCCCCTGGACCCCTGAGCTGAAGGAGGGTTTCTGTTTTTAGTGACGTGTCGGGGGTCGTTAAGGACGGGCTGCAGCACAGTTGAACCTCTGTGGCGCTGACACATCCACAAACATTAGAGGAAGATTTGTGGGTCGAAACTGAAAGCCTTGCTCTTTGTGTGGCTTTCACAGAGGGGTAACTGTCGTTTATCAACCTCTCACAGTTGGACCTATCAATCTATCTATCTCTCTATCTATTCTTCTATTTCTCTATATATCCTTTTATCTATCTATCTATCTATCTATCTATCTATCTAAATAAAAGCAGAGAGAGGAGGGATGTAGTAAGGGAGGGAGGGAGGGAGGGAGGGAAGACGTCTGGGTCTAATTTACAGCCCTAATAAATCCGCACTCTTTACCCTCTAACCCCTCAACCAGCCAGGCAGCTCCCTAAAATCGTAATCACTCCCCTGCCGGTCCCCCTTGTATCCTCACGGGGCGAGAGAGAGAAAGGAAAGAGAGCGAACAGTGGCCATATTATTCTGCTGTAAAACCAAATGGCGTCCTTGTAATCACCTGACTGCCCCGTCAGCCAGACAGCCGCTGGAGCAGCCGGCCAATGAGACTGTTAGTTATTCAGTGAGCTGTGTGGCTGCCGCACGCACGCACGCACACACACACACAGGGCTCCAATCAAACAAAAACACACAAACCCTTTGTATACTGTTGGATAGTATAATCTACAGCAATGTATCATAGTCTATAAGATCATCATATGTTTGTAGCGTCGCTGTCCTGTGAGTACAACATATCTCTAAAAACCTTTAACCTTTCTTAAAACTTTTCATGGTGTCAGAAAAACAGCCCTGTTTTCAGCTTTGTGACGATGCATTTTCCAGCTGATGCAAGAGGCTTAAAGTATTTATTTATTATCTTAAGAAGTAGGAGAAACTTCTCAACACATGAAGGAAGACTTCATCCTTCAGTTTATCACAAACATTCAACATCAACACATCTGGAGATACGTGGTTTTCACTGGACAGAGAGGGGATGAAAAACTGTAAAAGTAACCAAAGCTGTCAGACAAATGTAGTGAAGTAAAAAGTACAATATTTACCTCTGAGTAGTACTGTAAAAAGTAACATAAAATGGAAATACTCATGTACAAGTATAAGCAATTTATACTTGAGTAAATCATTACCTTTTCATTAGTTTCCTCTTATCTTTGTCTGAATAATCATATCTGTCATTGATGTCATTGAACAAAAAAGCTATAATAATATAATTGAAGAACTTCACAACAAGGAACAAGAGTAAAGAATACACATACCAACATATACAGAAACATATAGCTCAATATATAATTTATGTTAAGTGGGAAAATATTCCCACTTAACATAGAGCTTTTTTGTGTTGTCCTGCTGTACTGACTGACTGATTAACCCCCCCCCCCCCCCATAAACATTCTTTTTCTGCAGCACTAAGTGACCTGCCGGCGTCCTGAATCCTGCTCGTCTGGCTGTCGAGTCGGCCGACCTGTCTGGTTGGCTGTCAGCGGACTAACTGGACTCGACTTGTTTCCTGGCTGGCAGAGTGGTTTGTGTCAGAGTAGATTCATGTCGCCTGGCTCTGGTGATAACTCATTTCAGACACACTGAGCTCCCAACGGGGGAGCAATAAAACCACTCACTGTGTTAACATGTTTTCCCCTGAATTCAGCGAAAACACTCCAGTCCACTGCAGAGGCTTTGTTGGTGTTTACATGTTCGTTTTTGGCCCCTGGCTGATGCTTTTACCGGTCAGATGTCTGCCTTGTCAACCATTGGCATATTCTTATTAATAAGGCTGTTCTTGGACTGCTTCTTTCTTATTAAAGGAACACGCTACCGTTTTTTGAAATAGGGGTTATTCACCGTCTCCCCTAGATTTAGATAGGTGAGCAAACGCATTTTTGTCTCAGTGCATGCATTGTCTTAGTCTGGCAGCTAGTTTAGCTTAGCATAGTGAATGGAATCCTTTGTTGCCGGATAGCATGTTGTGAGTAAAAGTGAGCCAAAAAAAGAAAAGAAAAACATATTACTTCTTGTGGCCTGCGTATTCACAACAAGTACAAATAGCAATGCAGATTAATACTAGGCGATTTCCTAGGCAGATATTGACTTGGGATTATATTAGGGCGAAGCACAGGCGAAGCACTGCTACTTGGGCGCAGAGATATCCCACTCACCACAGCACAGACAACTCTGTTTCAGTCGGTATAGGTTGGCATATTCCCCCACACTCACACCACTAGTTTGTGTTGGCTCTCATCCTCACGTCCTCAGGCTGTTGAGCGATCGCAACCTCCTCCTCCTCCTGTCGTTCTATTTCCAAAGCACGCAGCTCCTCTTCTGAAGACTCTGGTTCGTAGAGGTATGGTTCTGGATCTTGACTGTCTGAGAAGTCATCCTCTTTCTCTCTCACAAAATGTTCATCATGTCTACTGTAGGAAAAATAGCCAGCTAATATTCACGCCGGTATGTTGACGGAAGTTGGGAGGTTTCAGGTGCTGCATGATATCTCTGTGTTTGCCCACCTATCTAAATCTAGGGGAGACGGTTAATAACCCCTATTTCAAAAAACGTTGGCGTGTTCCTTTAACTGATATACTTATTACAAAAAAGTATGTGAAGTTATTGTCTTCCAGGATTTACTCCTTCTAACTGTCCCTGCAGTCCGTACTGAACTGGGAAAAAGAGCATTTAAGTTTGCTGCTCCTTTTGGCTTGGAATCAGTTGCAAAACCATCTGAATCTTCGGGAGCTGGTCTCGTTGGATGCATTTAATGCCTACCATACACTAGAAGACTTAGAACAGACTTTGAAAAGACTGTCTGACATCATCTCTCATCTAACGTTAAAGACTGTCATAATATGTAAAGACTGGGGATCTTGCAAGGTCACACATTGTAAGACTACAATTAAATTTGTTTTGACAAATTTAACCAAGCTAGCTAGCTACCACTAACGTTAGCTGGTAACTTAAGGGAATGTTTGCAGATTTTCTGTTCTGCCGTACATGCAGATGAATGGCGGCAGTGCCCGGAGGTCTGTGTTTATCCGCCGCAACTCCCGTTGGAGGACTTGCTTCAGAAGGGTTGAAAATCTGCAACTTTCCCTCTTTAGCACATAGCTTAGCGGTGCCATTGCAACCATAAACAACACTGGCTCTAGCCGTGTACTGCTTCCTGTTTGGTGCTGGCGGGAGCATACTCATTGGTTGTTGACAATGTTCACATGATTTAACTTCACTACCAAGACTTAAAACTTACGATAATATCAAACATATAAAATCTGAACGTCCAGACGGGAAAAAGACTCACTGAGACTGAGTTTTATGAACTCCTTAGACCAACGATTGAGACGACGGGAGCGCGCCCCGACTCTAGCAAGACTCTCATGATTTCATTCAGATTTTGGAAAATAATCTGTGACAATGGAATCACTTGAAAAGTCGTTGTAGTGTAAGGTCGGCATAAGTTAATGGTAAAAGACTTGGGAGCAGGCGCATCTGGCTGTATGTACTGTTGAAGAATGTTTTTGGATATCTTATAATTCTTTAATTTGTTCTCTGTTTTCATTTTAAATTGTTATATGTTTGTTTAACGCCTGCAACCGTGTTATTTGTGCAGCTACCAGTCTTGGCCAGGCCACTCTTGAGAAAGAGATTTTTAATCTCAATGAGTCTTTTACTCCTGAATAAATAATACAAGTGAAGACGTGTAGTATGAGGAGCAGCAGGTTGCAGGATGTGTTCAGTGCATCTCAAAGCTACTTTGTCCCGGTTCAGCAGGTTCGAGTCCTCGACATTCAAGGACAAAAACACAAAGGAAGCGGGCATTTAAGAGTGTGGTGTCTGAGAGACACTCATGTCGTGAGGAAACTGCAGCTTTAAAGACAAAAGAGAAACACAGAGGTCTCATAAATCACTTTTTTAAAAATGCTGCACTCACACCCACTTTCAACAACAATGAAAACCACTTCCTTCAAGGAAACCACATGCACCAATAACAAGCTAAGAGTCGAATGTTTGTCTCGTCTGCCAGACCGTCCACAGAGGGTGGAGCAAGGCACCGACACTGGCAGGGTTTGAGGTTTGATACCTCGAAGTGTTGGGCGTTTTTTTTTTTAAGGGGCATAAATTATCTTTGCTAAAAAAATAAATTAAAAAAACCCAACAGATGTTCATGTTTACAGGAAGTTTTGATTATCTTCCTTTAATTACTGAAGTGTCCTAAAAGAGAGCATCAGTGGTTTGGTTTTGTATGGTTTTGCCTTTTATCTACAAATGGCAAGTCGAGAACTGTGCTTTACTACAATATTGAGGTACTTTTATTTATTATTTTCTGCTACTTTATACTTCTACGCACTGCAATATAATAGGTATATTAGGTACAAATATTGTACTTTTTTTCTCCTCTACGTTTGTCTGGCAGCTTTACTTTAAAGACTTTAAAGACTTTATTAAAAATAAAACAGGATCAATTTATAAAACATATAAAGTGTGCTATATGTTATCCAACTATCCTGAAACTAGTCTATATTGACAACGTTTCATTTCAAGGATTGCTCCGGTGCCGCCGGAAATTCCGCTGGATGTCCTTTTTGGCCGGATGTTAGCTTCCTCTTTCTTTGTGTTGGAATTCTAACCTCTGGTGGATTTCTGAGGACTATGGTTAACTGCTCCTCAGATCTCTGCAGGGTAAATCCAGACAGCTAGCTAGACTATCTGTCCAATCTGAGTTTTCTGTCAGTGTTACAGTAATTGGGTTTAAGGATTGTCAATCTACAATCCCACTGAACATTAGTCAGGAAGCGGCAAAAAAACAGCCAACATTAACCATGAAAACATGCAGGCCAGCACCTTGACATTTACTAAAAGTAAGCTCATCTTAACATGACATTATCAGTTGGCTAACTTTGGTGTTTATAGGTGGTAAAACTAAGTGCCGAACAGTGGCAGAAGAAGAACTCTTTGTGTAGAAATACTCTGTAAGTGCATGTCCTGCATTCAAAATAGGTAAAAGGCAAATACCTCAAAAGTGTACTTAAGTGCAGTCTTTAGGTAAATGTACTTACCGGTGCAGAATTATTCTATGCAGACAACAATCTAAACCTTCCTGTAGATGTTTGCTAAAGAAATGTTATTAATAGTAACGTTAATTTTTATTTTAGAATTTAATTTATACTCTTTATTGATCCCCAATGGGGAAATTACAATTTGACGTTTGTGTGGTGAAATACTGAACCCATGAATAGTTTTATGCACGTTTATTTTCATATTGTAGTAAAAATGAACAGAAACCAGTACATTGCTCAAGAAAAAAAACTGTAAGAACGGAGTCTGTTTCTGCAGAGAGGCTGCAGGAAGCACAAGGTCGGACTCCCAGTTTAAAAACAGCAACTTGCTTTAATAATTCACAAAGGTGTCCTTTGAAAAAACAACAGGTTGTCTGAGCTTTTAAAGAGTCATTACTCAGCTGATGTGAACGACTACCGTCCGCTGTAGCCGAGCAGGCCTGTAATCGTTGGTGCGTGGAGACCTGAGGATGTGACTGATTGGATGTTATTAAGACCAACGTGCGTCAACGGACATGTAGCGAGTTTATTACAGTCAAACTCCCTCTTTCTCAACCCTACACTTTCTCCTCAGAGGGCAGCTCATGAACCAGAGGAACCAGGTGGCAATTTAGACCTCTCAAGTTTTAAATGCTTAAATGCGTCACACACACACACACACACACACACACACACACACACACACTGTGCAATAATGAGAGGGTTTACGTTTTTATTTTAACATAAGGAGAAAAAACACAAACACTTGAAATGATTATTATTTAAATGTAGATTTTCTTTTCACCAATCAACGCTTGTGGTTCTGGGATTGGCTTTTTGGATTTTTATTTATTTATTATTATTATATTTTACAAATAATTCTGTAGTTGCCTTAACAGAGGACAGACATTGATTGACATCGTTTCCATTATTTGGTCCCAGATGACGTCACAATAACTTTAAACATGCTCGATGTAAATGCACAGTAAAGATAATACAGCAATTTTAAAAGGAGTTTTAAAAGTTATACTAAAACTCTCTGCTAACTTTTTTTTTTGAGGTTTGTTCAAATTCAACTTCAGATTCACCAAACTCTTAACTGCACAAACCTGTCATAAATTGCTCGTTTCAGCCTGATAAATGTCACCTGTTCATGAGTTTTAATCATTAGTATAATCAACGCTCCTAAAATCACCATATAAGGAAACCTGTTCAGCTCCATGTGTGGGCCAGTTTCATTCATAAAAATTAGAGTTAGAATTAAATTATTATTTATAAAGATTAATTATAAATTTAATTATAAAGAATTAAAAATTATTAGAATTAGAGTTAAAGAAGATTTTCCCTCTGCCGAACTTCAAGTTTAGCAGTGTCAGACAGTAAACCGGCAACCCATGATGCTGATGCTGATGCTGATCTGGTGAAAAGAATATAAATGTTGCATTAAGTTTGTTTGTAGTTGTTTAGTTATATGTTTTATTCTAATAATTTCTGAAATATATTCAAACTCCAAACTCATTCAGGTTAATATTATGATTTCAGGCAGTAGTTGAAGAATCACTCAGATCTTTTTCCTAAAGTAAAAGTAGAAAAGTATTGTCAACAAAATATACTTGAAGCTATAGTGCGTAGTTTCTGCCTCCCCCATAAGTAATGATAACAAAACTGTCGCCGCATCCACATGTTACAAGCCTTCCGTGATCGTGTACATTTTTCTTAAGTATAAAGAAACTATCAAGTAAGTGTCAAATAAATCAAATGCAATGGAGTTAAAAGTCCAATATTTCCCTCTGGAGTCCAAGTATAAAGAAGCATAAAATGGAAATATGACAAGTAAAGTACAAGTATATCAGTATTGTACTTAAGTACAGTACTTGAGTAAATGTATTTAGTTACTTTCCACCACTGGTTTCAGATCATATAAGTGTTCATAGTGTCCATGACTCATACGACATAAATTTAGTTTGTAGCTAGTAGGAGAAAATTGGTGAATGCCACAAATTAAAATATTCGTATCTGCCACTTAAAAGAACAAGTCTGTTCGTACGAGTGCTTTTGCACGAGGCCGAGACTGTCCTCCTCTGAGAAAATGTCCACATAAGTCTTTTGTTCAAGCAGCAATTACGACTCATGTTTACGTCTATAGGGGCGGCGCCCTCCAGTGGCTGTAGTAGTTATGATGGAAGCAAAGCAGGAAGTAATGTGACGATGTATAAGAGCGTAAGTTCAGCGTCAAGAGGCAGATTTTCACCCAGGAGACCGAGGGTTCAAGTCCCGTTTGAAAATAAAAGTAAACACACGTTTTTTTTGTACTTTACGAAACGTCACATTCTGAGTCACGTGTGTAACCGGGTTAGGGTTAAGTGAAGTAATGCAACAAATGTACTGATTTTAACTAGAGATGGTCCGATACCACTTTTTGCTTCCCAATATTGATTCCGATACCTGAACTTGTGTATCGGCCGATACCGAGTACTGCTCCGATACCAGTGTGTCATATATTTTATTATGTTTTAACAGCTGTATACTACTATCCCTGTATGGATGGGATATGATTTCTATCTTTGCTGTACGGCCTGGTTCAGGTTCAACTGTTTGTGAAACATGAACAAACACAAACAATGAACGCCATAGAACTTTTTTTTTATTGTTCAGTTTGACAGTCAGTCATAACGGAAAAAGAATATAAATAAAATACTTTAAAGTAGATTTTCTTCGGGGCTTAATTACTGTACATGGTATCGGATCGGTGCATAAACTCTTTCTGATACCGATACCAGCATTTTAGGCGGTAGCAGAGGCTTTTCCGATACTGGTATCGATTTTGGAATATTTCCTACTTTTAACCCAAACAACAATCTTCTTTTTCTAAACTTAACCAAGTAGTTTTTG
Organism: Sander lucioperca; assembly: GCF_008315115.2. Lineage (NCBI taxonomy): Eukaryota > Metazoa > Chordata > Actinopteri > Perciformes > Percidae > Sander > Sander lucioperca. Next base: position 29,861,212 of record NC_050185.1, read on the forward strand.
TGCCAAAAGATAACCTAACTGTTAATGACGTGTTTAAAAACGCGACCGTTACGTTCTCTGGTTTAGATATGAGGACGGAAAACGCTCCTGTGGGTCGTATTTCCTGGCCCACATTTATGAAACACTCCTGTGGGTCGTGTAGGAACAAACAATCTATATATCGTTTGAAAGACTTGTAGACGAGGAGAGAAGATAAATAAAAGAGCAAATTAGAATCAGTTCATTAATAAAAAAATCTAGTTTTCCAAAATAAAATCATTTTGTTTTGATAACTGGTGCAAATGATTCTGTAATTGTCTTAATTACCTCCACCATGCGCCCCAGGGTGTTCAAACATCCATGTCTCAGTGAGTATCAGAGTAGTTGCGAGATCTCCAGGCAGACAGTGGTTTTGGCAGTGCTGCGTTCAGGTGCTATGTTGCGTGAAGGGTTCTCACAGTCTGACCTAAAATCCTTCACTTCCAACACGGACTCCTGTAGACCGTAAAACCGACTGAGGCACCAAACACACAGACGATCCAGATAACTCTGTTTCACACAAACACACATACAGTCTACATTACTTTTTTTCAGATTTTCTGTTTCTGCAAATAACTGACAGAATTACTAAAAATGCATTTTTTATTCATAAATCCAGTGGTGGAAAGTAACTAAGTACATGTACTGCAGCTTAAAGTGAGTCAGTGAGTGCTATGACTTAAATGCTAAATGTGCCAGCAATATTATTTCTCTTCAAATGCTAACAAATATGTAATCATGAGTAATGAGTAATTTCCCAATTTGGGATTAATGAAGTCTATCTATCTGTCTGTCTGTCCGTCCGTCCATCCGTCCGTCCGTCCGTCTGTCCGTCCATGTCTGTCTATCTAATTAAACAGAACAGACGAGAGAGCTTATTAAGACTAGAAGATAAACCAAAGTCCAATTAACTGAAGACTGTCGTAAACGTTTTTCATTAGTTGCACTGAAAGCTGGGGGCACTTATTGAGAGTTATGAGTGAAATGCCCCTTAAACCCCCTGGGAGTCTCTGTGGGCATGTGAAGCACATGGGAAAAAGTAAGAGAGAATGTGCAGAAAAAAAAAAGAAGAAGAAGAAGAAGAAGGCTGTCATCGCCCGCTATTCATGTTTCATCAGTGAAATACTGCATGTAATTATCAGTCCAGAGCCTCCTGTTTATATTCTCCTCTTTCCTATGTGAATGTGTGTGTGTTTGTTTTCTCAGCCACCACACTCACACACACACACACACACACACACACACACACACACACACACACACACACGCACACCTCTGATCCTCTGCTGAGCTTCAGTGCTTTGTCAAAGGGACTTTTTTGTTAAAAGTGGCATCAACAGATCTTACCATGATCGCCTCATCCCTCTGTCTCCAACAATCATCAACATCCACTTTTTATTTTCCTTCCCACGTTTGACAACAACCTGTGGAAACAGACGAGGCAACATTTTAAAATCTGGAATTGTGGGAGACATTATTCTAATGGATTATCTGAACGGTTTAAGGTTTTTTTTAAGGGGTGACAATCCCTTAAAAGGACATTAAATGTTTCAATCAAATTCCGGGCTTAACCCCAAAGTTCTGTTTATGGATAAATAAGTTATTCTGCTTTTTGTCCACAAGCCAAAACATCAGTATGAGCTCCGTCAGCAGCTTCTGACAGGTTAAAGTTCATTAGTAAGTAACATTAGTTCATGTTAAAATAAACCAAAAAAAAATTCTAGCTCATTTTCCAACACCACTGATGCCAACTTCAATAACTTCATAAGCCAAACATGTCAACAACAACACTTTTTAGTGTCCCCTGGAAACAGTTTACGATGTTTGGTTGACCTTTCTGCATTTTATGTATTATTATGTCATTTTAATTGTGTATTGTGTTTTTAATATGTATAATCCTCTCTTGTGTTTGGTTGTTTGTTTATGTCATTGTAAAGCACTTTGTGATTTTATTAGTTAAAAGAGCTTTATACAAAAGTTTTACTTCTTGCAGCATGTTTCTGTATTTGGTAGTTTTCTATATTTGCAGCACGTTGAGCTCTCGGGGCTACCGTAGGAGAGCTCATAAACAACACGTCGGCCCATCTAAATCTACCATCCGGATGGGAAACTCTTTGGAATCGTGTTTGTTTGAAACAAACAAGTGTAACAGTTACAATTGTTGGATGTAAAGACTTCAAATCAACACTTTGTTTACATGCCCTCAGTAGGTCAAACATGTTGTAGCAGAGTCTCGTGTGTTCAAAGATCCAGGAGATAAGGATTTCCCCGGGAGTCCCGTCCCCTGCAGAGAACCAAACTGACTGTAGCTACATCTACACTACTACGTTTTGGTTTAAACATTTTTTTATCTTTTGCAATGTTTATGCCTCATGTCCAACCTTCTCCGGCGTTCCCAAGCCCCTAAAACGGAGACATTTGGAAACACTGCTGCCCCAGTTTTGGTTTGCTTTGTAGTCCGGACGGGCACAAACGGAGACCTTTGGAAATGACGACGCACGTCAGTCAGTCTTATCGGTTAGGTAGTAACATAACTTTTTAGTAACAGTTCCACCTCGTCATCGGTCCAAGCTAATAAATCCCTTCTTTCTCCAAAGTATTTTCTGTATTTTCAACTTATACATCCATGATTTACAACCGCAGAGTAACGTCAGAAATCTGCTTCCGGTTTATGTGTATGTGAATGGTCATGTGATATGCTTTGTCAGACACGTAGATTAGTTCTGCTACCGGAGATTGTGTTTGTCTCAAAATGCCGCTTAAAAGTGAAAACGTAGCAGTGTAGATGTAGCCTGAGACCGATCCAAGAAGAGCATCCAGTCAACTTCTGCTGAGGAACACTTGACATGTCAACTCATGTTTGAAAGTGAGATGAATCAAATCAAAATCAAATCAATCAATCAATCAATCAAATGAAGAATAGTTCATGTTTGTGTTTATTAGGATAGAAGTACAGCGAGACAGGGGGGAGAGGTCCAGACTGGGGGATTCTTCCACCCCCCCTCGCCGCCCCAGTAGGAGGTTAATTAAAACAAACTGTCAGCGCTGTCCAACACGGAGATGGAGGTGAAACAACTGGAGCCTCCAAGTCTCTCCAACAAAACGTACTTACTTACTTACTTTATTTTTTGTTTCCTTTTTATTTGATGTTTTCTTTTATAATATGTTATTTATTACTTTTACTTACGTGAATATATAATAATTAAAAATCCCAAACTCCCTAGCAGCTAAAATGCTCTGTTAGTCTGTGGGGAACTGCTGTGTTGTGGGATAATTCTCTGTGGGTTTTGTTACGGCTCTTTTCACGTTCCACATTATTGGATCCATTATTATTATACTATACTACTACTACTATAATTTTTTAGCGTTTGCTGCCGACGACAACAATGCCAAATTGTGGAAATGACGACATCGCGATATCTAGGTATGTCAGCCTAAAGCACTGCCAGCGTTTTTAAAGCTTTTAAAGCTAAGCTCTGTATTCACCTTTCAAACGCGCTAGTATTAAACACAAAATCTTTATTATCTTTATCAGTGTAGACGTGGATACATTTTGATAACATCAGACAGATGTTTGTGCCTCTTATCTTGCCGGTGTGTCGATGATTGTTGTGTTTGTACCGGTGATGACAAATCAGCGCTCTTCCCTCTGTTTGTTTGGCTTTCTTTCACTTTCAAACATCACGAGAAAAAGACGAGAAGCAGCTGTTCCGATCAGAGGAGGAGGGCAGGGAAAGTGAGCCTGGGTTGGTTCCAACATGATCGCAAGTTTAAGTTATGAGGATGAATGGCACATTTGCAAACTCTGAAATGCAATCAAATGATTTTTAAATACATTCTCCCTGTAAATCTTTAGCTTAAAGCTACATTGTGTAAGAATTTCTCCCATCTAGCGGTGTAATTGTATATGACAACCAACTGAATATTACTTTCTAGCCCTTCCCATTCCGAGCGCGTTTTAACTCCTACGGTGGCCGAACCCGAAATTAGCTCTTAGTATCTCCATCGTTTACACGCAGCTGTTCTAGCCACTCCAATATTAACTTTGGTCTTGTTGCTTTGCCTGTCGTGTTGTCGTTTTAATTCTCTTTTTTGCTTCCCTGGCGAGTAATCTCCCCCTGGCATTCGTCACGGTGTGGGGGTGCCACTGAGTGTAAAAAGGCAAAATGTAGAGGTATGTCCCTCTTTGGCTAATGTATTTTAAAGATGGAGGCGCAACATGGCATTCAAGCGACTCACTCGTGTGTATTCTGAATGATTCTGAATGTCAGATTCTACGCTTACGAGAATCCTTTGATTAGTTGGTGGAAGTAATTACACATGAATGAGCACATATTTGTGAAAGAACAAAGGGGTTTTTGCTAAGAATCAACTCAAAAAATTACACAATGTAGGTTTAAACATTCATATAACTGATTAGGAATTACATGTTTTAATACAGCTAGTACAGTGCCCGTTCAAAATGTGCCTGTTTGGAATGGGCCAATTGTTTGGCCTATGGTATTGCTGCTCGTAACTTTCTCCAGAACCATTGTACCCCGAAATGACTTACAGAGGGGCTCCAAAGCACTTATAATGCAACCAGCCTACTATTGACTTACAGTGTACTTCTACCTCTGAGGAAGACATTGTACTACTACATCTACCTGCGTTAATTAACCACCAGAACTGGACCAAGTACAGAGACAAATTCACACTCCCAGAGACGGAGTCAGCCGGCTCCGGAACATGAGCGTGTGTTGGTTGAGAGAGAGAGACAGAGAGACAGAGAGACAGACGGGGCAGCAGAAAAGGTGGAAGGCAATGAAAAAAAAAAACTTTTTGTTTAACTACATTTTAGTGTTGTCTTTTTCGTCAACGATATTGCGTGTTGATATCGCCACAGGCAGCATTTAACCCTTGTGTTGTCTTCCCATCGACCATGCAGTTTTTTGTTTTTCTGGGTTTTGGTCGTCTTTTCGACACTTTTATCATTATACACGACGTTTTTGAAGATTTTCCAGATGTTTTTGTCCCTTTTTTCGACGTTTTTGATGCTGATTTGGTTCGCGGGGGTATTTTACCGATGGTAGTCCGCTTTCTTTGTGTTGGCATTCTAAACTCCGGTGGATTTATGAGGACTATGGTTAACTGCTGCTCCTCAGATCTCTGCAGGGTAAATCCAGACAGCTAGCTAGACTATCTGTCCTATCTGAGTTTTCTGTTGGACGAATAAAACTACTTTTGATCGTACACGTTCCACCAAAACAGGTTCCTTCCTGAGGCTATTTTGCAGCGGCACCGTGGCTCCGTCTGGCGCTTAGCACCGCCCAAGACGACTGTGATTGATTTAAAGAAATGCCATTAAACCAGAGCACGTTTTTCTCCCATCCCGGAATGCTGGGTGGACTAGCCAGACCCTCCTCTGCAGCGCTGTGAAGGAAGGTCTGGCAATGCGAGACTATGCCGAAGGTAATATTATTAGTGTTACAAGAGCGGCGAAGTTCCTTTAGGCTTTTTTGTGGCAGCAACAGACAGTCAGAGCTGGTGTGCGGGAAGACACAATACCAGAGTATCCTTGATTGATAGATAGTTAATGAGGAAATATTTTTACTGAAGGTAAAAGTAAAGTCACAAAATGATCATACTGATTAATGAATTATTTGGTTCCGGATTGGTCCTTGGAAACTACTGCATATTTTCTGTACCTTGTCGTAAAATGTTACCATAAACAATGATCTTTAAAGTGTTAAAGAAGTTAGGCTACATATTGTTGGTTTCAGACACATTTTATCAGGCATCAAGGGGATGTTGGCCCACAGAGAAGCAGGGAAGAATTTGACTAAAGTTCAAACACCAAAAGAAGTAACTGTTGGTGGTTTATTGCTAAGGCCATATGGTCAAAATTAAATGATTTAATAATAATGTATAACAATAACAATAACTTATTTCACTAGTAAATTGCTGTTGAATGAGAAAAACAACCACCAGATAGGAAAAAGGCATTTAACAACAACTTTGAATGCACCACGAGGCTGTAGGCACTGTCTGTGTTTTTCCGACAACGGCAGCTGCACATTGTCACATCCCGGTGTTGAATCCTCTACAGTAAAATACAGTCAGACTTTACACCGTTTAGCGTTAGCTGTCAGCATTGTAACCGTGTTTAATCCAGCTACTAGCTAGCGGTAGGCTAACGTTAGCTGCTGTTGAGTATAGTGTTAACTAGCATCACGTGCAGCGATGTTTCTGTTGCCTATAACGTCTGTTTCAGAGCATCAGAGAGAAGTGCAGGCATATCAGTGGCACCGAAATGAGGCGCCGAAATCTGCGTTGCTATTCGGTCCGGTAGATACAGGTCGTGAAGGCCCCTGTGCCGTATTAGCACCGGATTTCGGTACTCAACCCTATTCAGGAAGAAGATTTTTATAAGTAAATGTTCCAATTAATGATCCAGGCAGCACATTCTCGTCTCCCTCCTCCATTTTACAGTCGAATGGTGGCTAGAACAGCTCTGGGTCAAACGTCAATATGGAATGGATTAATCTGCGTTATTTTTTTTAACGTTATTTTGACAGCCCTAGTTGGTGTCTTTGGTACATACTGTTTGTTCAGTTGTCTCAAACAGAGGAACTTTTGACCAACCAGACAGCTACTTGTTTAGTGAGATAACTGACATAATGTATTTGTCTGTATTTACATAAGATCCCTTCAGGCTAAAAGTAGAAATAATCCAGTAACCCTGGAGAAGATGGTCACTACTGTGACTCAGGGAAAAAAGCAGTTTTCAGCGCTGATGAATTTGGAATATCTTTGCCGTCTGTTGCATTACATAATCATCAACTGCAATAAATAAATAGGGAAAATCGAAATGTACTTAGTTACATTCCACCACTTGTCTATTGTCAATCAATCACTGAGATGAAACATGTCGTCCATCACAACTCTGTCTCTTCTCTTATCTCAGGAATTCTCTCCTTTCATCAGTTAAAGTCTCTCTCAGCAGCTTTGTAAAAAGGCCTTTAAAGGAAACTCTTATAACTCTCATACAATAGGAACTTTTTGGGAGGACTTGTCGTGGTAAGACATTAAGCCACTTTGTGAATACAGCCCCAGATATTAAGACTAGAGTTCAGACCTGGGGCTCCTTTAGAGACTGTCTTCACCTAAAATGGCCTCATAAACCATTTTTTCAATTAGCAAAGTATAAAAAACACAGGACTTTCACCCAGGAGACCAGGGTTCGTGTCCGGTGTGATAATAAAGTGCTTCGCTAACTTCAATGGGGATTAAATGATTTAATCACGCGGCTCTTCTAGACTTTCCAAATGTCGACTCAAAAACAAGTCATTTCGCGGGGGTTGTGACACTAAAAAAAACTTATCGACTGATTTACAGATGTCTCTTAGTATTTTTGGGCCAGAGGGCATCACTTGGTGTTGCAATTCCACTGTTTGGCCGCTATGTTCAATTGGCTTGAAAGCCTGGCGCACTTTCTGGGGGCCAGATTTTAACCCAAACCTGAATCTTTTTCTAAACTTAACTAAGTAATTTTGGTGCTTTGACATAACCAAACTGTGACTACATGTTTAAAACTGCTATGTTTTACTGTAGATATGAAAACGAAAAATGCTCCTGTGGGTCATATTAGAGGGTAGGAATAAACGACCTATATCGTCATATGGTTCGGAGCACTGGTTGCTATTATATGACCCAGATGACTGAGACAGACATAAAAATGTGAGCAACAATGTGCAGCACTAGCTATATTATGTTATTTGATAAGTAACTGATAATATTGTGATGACAAAAGCACAAACCCTCTCCATGTCCTCCCTCTATAAAGACTTGTGTGCAATAAACTCCAAAAACTGGAAGTGCAATAACAGTATAGATATAGTGCCACCTCATCGTGTTTTTTTTTATCTTGATTGTTATATTTTACTATTTAAATGTTCTTTTTTGTTGTTATTTTATATTTTACTATTTAAATTGTATATTCCTGTTTGTCTGTGATTTAACTGTCATATTGAGAGCTGCTAAACTGTGTTACGTTGTTGAAAACAATGACAATAAAGATCTATTCTATAAACATAGGCGGAAATCGCAGGGGGGTGGGGGGGTCAGGACCCACCCCATCTAAGCATTGTCCCCACCCCCCCAAAAAAAATCATTAAAACTATGCTGTGTATTGTAATGATGTTGTATTGCAATGTAATGACATATACCTAAAATAATTATCTAAGTGGTGTAACAATACAAATGCAAAAAAATGTGTTTAAAGTTTAAAAACATTTTTCTTTGGTTTTATTTCAGTTAGCCTAATAGCTGGTTTGATTTGCATTGAGAGATGATTTTATGGAAAGTACCCCATGCCAATCTCTAGGTATGGTGAAGGGTATGTGATGATGTGGGGCTATTTTAATTCCAAAGGCCAAGGGAACTTTATCAGGATGCATAGTATCCTGGATCCATGAAATAACTGGCCTTTAAAAATAAAAATCTGCCTGCCTCTATGGGAATTTAACATAGGGGTGTACTTACTTATGCCCCCTGTATATTAAGGAAGAACATTTATTTATTTACGATACATTATTCATTCACAAAGAAAGTTGGTGTCCTTAAAGATGATTTTTTTATTCCTCTTTTTAGTCAACTTTAGCATGGGTGTCCTAATTTCTTCACATGACTGTAACTACTGGAGTTCTACAACCAACATTACACATACCCTATACAAGTACAATTGTGTATGTATTATGTGTGTTCCCTTCAATAATTGCTCTTGAGAAATGTTATATTTATTGTACTAAATACTAAATACTAATACCAACTGTTAAAATAATAAATAGAAATAGAAGAAATATAAATAGAAGAACACACCGGCTGTGAATAAGATCAACATCCAAACATGTGACTCTAGTTCATACAGTATTTCTGAGCCGTGAGCTGCAGGCACCTGTCTGTCTCCGAGCTGTGGCGAGCACCGTGGGGGGGTGAGACAGTCTGGCGAGAGCCCCGGTGACCGGGAGGCACCAACGCCCGACCACACAGCTACGGGTCAGTCTACACAGAGACAGACGGGGAGACAACCACCGGGGTCTCCTCCAGAAGACGTTAATGATGCAGAGACAAAGAAACAGGGCAGAGACCAACATACCGGCTGCTGGTAGAGGCTCCAGTGGTGTCCACAAAAAGTAGATGAGCGATATCATTAAATATAGTTATAAGCAGTTATAGGGCTGCACAATATATAGTTGTTTTTTTTTATCGCCATCGCAATATCAACTTGCGCAATAATACACATCGCAAAAGGCTTCAACATATCGCAATAGACACTCAGAGATTTTTTGTGTAAATTGAAAGAAAATATCAGAAAACTGCACTTGTAACTGTGATTCTTTTTGTAACCCTCCTGTTGTTCTCGGGTCAAATTTGACCCATTTTTAAAGTTTCTGTATCAGAAATATAGGTTACTTAAAACCAAATTGCCTCAAAAATAACATGGATGGTTCCATACAAACGCTTTTTGCAAGTAAAATGAAGGATTGGATCATTACTCTCATTGAATTGTGGGGGTTTTATTCAACTTTATAGCATTTGAAAAGAAACTGAAATGGTTTCAAAACAGTTTCCTGACTAAACATTGACATAAACCAGTCTGTGATCCACTCCACATTCTCTGATTTTAATTTGTGCTTTTTTTAAACTCAGAAAGTAGGTATAAGTTAATAGTAATGAGGTTTATTGACCATGAATTCCAGAAATAAGTGTAACACTACTGGTAATAAGTTGGAATGAAGTTGGCTAAGAAGATGTAACACAGAATGGGGTGATAATTTATACTTTACAGACAAAACAGAAGGAGGACAACACAAGGGTTAAGTGCTGCCTTTAATGTTCAATTCAATGTTCAATTTGTTTTAAATTCAACAAGCAGTTTGTTGTATTTTAGCATAATACTGAAAGCAGCAGAACTGAGTACGCTTTAATATCTCTTTCTTTTTCACAAGTAATATCATTATCACGATGTTCAACAACGCTATCGCATATTTCCTTCCTATCATGCAGCCCTATTAGCAGTGGTCGAAAGTAACTAAGTACATTTACTTAAGTATTGTTTTTTATGTATATACTGTATTTAAGTACAATTTGAGGTACTTTAATTGCGTATTTTTCATTTTATTAACTTACTTTTCACTCCACTACATTTATTTGACAGATTTATTTACTATGCAGTTTGGGATTATTAATATAAAATATAACTCAACTGATAAATGATGATGTATTTATATAGATTAAGCTACCCAGCAGTATATAATGTAATTAAAATGAGCTCCACCTTTACCAGCTGCAACATTGAAGTGATTAACACATTAATGCATTCATTATTATAATCCAATACTTCTCTATCTGTGCTCAATCAGTCTTTGTGCTGTGGCGACACCTGAACTATCCCTCTGGGGATCAATAAAGGTTTATCTTATTACTCTGAAATTGTCCACTCTGCATAATGAGTACCCCTGCTTTTCGTACTTTAAGTATATTTTTATACTTGTACATTTAATTACTTTTCAATGCAGGACTTTTACTTAAGAGTTATGTAAGAGAGTATTTCTACACCGTGGTATTACTATTTTACTTAAGTAAAAGATCAGAGTACTTCTTTACTTTTTATTGGATACAGTGACATGTTTTCATGCTCCATCGTCAACAATCACCCTTAGAAAGTAAGACAGTTTTTAGGTATAAACATGATGTATTTTTATTCAAAATGTTCTGATTGTTATTAGAATAAAGCCACAATGAGAAAGAATAAACTAGAGAGTCCTGATTGGATAACATAAAGCATGTAGCATGTGCCAGATTCTGACTGCCAGGAACAGGAAAGTCCCAGCAACAACAGGAAAATAGTGTGAAAGGTTGTTGTTTTTTCACGCAGTCTACTTCATCGCGTACTTTAGCTAAAAATACAGCCCTTTTGGCCCGTGCAGACATTTATGAACTCATAACTCACAATAGAAATGAACAGAACAGGTATATTCCTTCTTCGCTGTTCGGCTCAGCACGGAAACTGAGGCAGACAGAGGCCTTTCTGTCTGAGCTGTAAGGGAGGGAGTACAGGCGTCACGCAGCGCCGAGACGTCCTGACAGGCCGGCCGCCGCTCTGACCAATTCCAAGGTGAGAGGAGAGGAAAAGCAGGAAGTCAGGAGCCGAGCACAGAGCTGCCCGGACGCCTCTAAACACTGAGCTCACTGTAATACTCACTGTTTCACTGGTACCTGATTCTCACTGGGGGAAGAAGTACTTAGATGTTTTAGCAATACAGTGCAGAAATACTCTGTTACAAGTAAAAGTCTTACTTAAGGAAAAGTAAAAAAGGTCAGGCATCAAAATATACTTAAAGTACCAAAAGTAAAAATACTCATTATGCAGAATGGCCCATTTCAAAATCATATTACAGTGAAGGTGGAGTTAATTTGAACAAGAAACATTTACAAGAACACAAGAAGCAAAACAGAAGCTCACACAACTACACAATAAATAAAGAATCATAAAAAAACATCAGATAAATAAAGCTTTAAAATCTCCGAGGGTAATGTAAGACTCTAGCTTGAGGGAAGTTTTCAGTTTGTTCCATTTAAAAAAGAGCATAGTATCTGAAACCAGTTCTGCCAACATTACTGCGTAAATGAGGCATATCTAGGTTATAGTTACTGGATTGTGTTAGCCTGGGAAAACCCTGACAAACTTCCGGCAAATTTGAGATTTGCCCTGCAAGTCAGTCTGGCCAGGCGCCATTTAAGCCCATTTCCAATTTTTCCAAATCAAGGCACCAATCACAACCGTTTAGGCGGGCTTTACACGATGACGATAACGCAGCGATGCAGCTAGCAAGCAGCTTTTTGTTTACATTCAACACGACGGCCACCGAAGCGGAGCAACCCGTTGATGCCGCGGTCGTTGCTATGTCACCCGGATCGTTGGTCTGATTGGTTGAAGGACTATCCAATTGCACCCAAAGGCATTTGTGCGAATGTCCGTTGGTCCCTTTGGAAATGTGCTGCGAATTTACCTTTCCCAGACCCAGTCTCAGTTACAACTGAGACTGGGTCTGGTGTCAGCCAGGTCAGGATTGTGTACTGTAGTTACAAGATTTAAAGAGAAGATAGTTTAGAAGTTTCAACAGTAGGGCTTTATAAATGAATAACATGAGACGGCTATTTGTTCTTCACTGTAAGTGTGATTCTCCAACAAGTCCTCCAAACCATACGACGATATAGGTTGTTTAATATGACCCAGATACGTCGTTAACATTGTGGGACAGTCGCAGTTTGGTAAGGTTTAGGCACTAAAACCACTTAGAAAAAGATTGTGGTTTGGGTTAAAAATCAGATGCACGTGACGCAGAACGTGGCATAGTACTGTAAAGTAAAACAAACAACTTGCCATGTACTTAACAATCCATCCTCTGGGGACCATGAATGTACAAAAGTTATGGCAATCCATCTAATATGTGTTATCATTTTGTGAACCAAAGTGGAAAACCAAGCAACCCACTGGTTTTGTTAATTGTCCCGAACAGTTAAAAACTAACTGATAATCTGATTTACTGCAAGTTATTTCAGCAGCAGAGGAAGAAGAGAAACAGGAAAGAGGATCAGAGGTGATGATGAATGAAACACCTTCATCAAAACCTCCAGACAATCCACGTTTGACGGGTGGTTGTGAAGCGTGTAAAGTGTGATTCAAAGCCTTGTAAATGGGATGTTTTTGTAGTTTGTGGGTTTTCTTCAGTTGTTCTGACGTGATACATCAAACCCACCTCCAGTTCTTTAAATATCTTAAAGGAAAAAACATGTTTTGCTTGATGTTTGAATGTGGTATATCCCAACTGTTAGCCAAGCGCTCTTACAGCAGCTTACTAAACTAATTTTTCCCCTTTGGGCTCTGAATACTTTTGTCAGTTCTTGACCCTTGGGTGAACATTTTGCATTTTTTTTGTCATCCTTCTTATAACATTTTACTCATCAGCTTCAAGGCTCTGATCCTTGTCCAGGTGATCTGCTCAGCACTTCAAATGAATATCAAACATTTTTTTGATAGATAGGTATCAGCTATAAAGCCAAATGTTTGCTCCAGGACTGACAGCTATTAAAAAAAGGACATATAATTTAAAACTCCAACAGCAGGAAACAGTTTCAATGAATTATATGACAATGAGCAAAAGACATTTTCCGTCTATTTCAGTGACATTTGGCAGGTCAACAACAACACCTCTAAACGGCTGCTGCTGGTCGAAAACATTTTTTTTGTTGTTCATGCTGAGGGTGGAAGAAAGAGTGTGCCTAAATCCTGTACACAGCTTCCTGCCACAACAAATCCACCCTGACATATAGGACACTATAAAAAAGTATTATAAGACACCATCTACGGAAAGCTGTGAGGCAGCTTATGTTTTCTTCATGCATATAGCACCTGTTAAACATATCTAAGTTGCAATACTGGTTTTAATGCAGGCCTATTGTATACAGAATTATTAAAAAAAACATAATTTAAATAAATATTCAATAAAATAAAATGTGGTCGGGACATCCAGACGTGAAAGTCAGTTACTGAAAAGACCTGCATCTCAGAACAGAAATGATGTGGGGCAGTTAAATACGGTCCTGAACAAAAGATCAGAATCCTGAATAATTTTACTAAAGCTTTAGTGCGTAACTTTTTGATATTAATGAACGTCCGTTACATTCAAGCCATTGCCAAATGAGTTGCTACAAAGATAATTAAGACTATCAGCTCCACACAACTCTCTCTGGATTTCTCAGTATGACTATGTTCAGACGATTGTGTTGACCGGCGACTTTCCCGCGCAGAAACTTGAGTGAAGATAATGACCTCTTCTGAAGAGTCCATCATGTTTTTTTAATCCTCCATGTCCTCCTTGGCTACTAGCAACTGTGTGCAGGAGGTGTGGGGGCGTGTGCGCGATCACGGAAGGCTTGCATGTGCCGACAGTGGTGATGTCATTACTTAGAATTCCTCATGGGGGCGACAGAAACTACGCACTATAGCTTTAAATCCTACAAATAACCAGGTATGTTATATTATATATGTCCTGATATTTTCCTGTATGTATGTCCTGAAGATTAAAACCGGGAAAAGACTCATAACCGATGAAAAGGATCATAATGGGCACACGGGGAAGTGGATTATGGTGCAGGAAGGGTACAAAGGGTACAAAATAGGTCTATCGTTTGTATTTTGACTATTCTTAAGCCTTTAATTGTGCAGTAAGTGTACGGTACTACTGGTGCTGTGAGGTCTGGCTGGTCCAGCTCGGTGTTGATGGTTTTGGTTTTTTAGAGAGACGAGGCAGCAGAGAGGCTCATGGTCGTCTTTTGATGAGGCCAGATGAGACCTTCAGCAACATTCCTGGTCAGTCTCCTGGGCTCCAGCTCGCCACATTACTGCCTGCTGTCCAAACAAACAAGGCTGGTCCCAGAGGGCCTCCTGAGCCGAGCCGAGTTGTGCCAAGCCAAGCCAAGCCAGGACAAACCGCCCACCTCTGACAGCCCTAAAATATAGACTCTCCATTTTTAACTCCAAGAACAAGAAACTTTTTCAGTTAGTCACAAGTCGTTCCACATGTTGTGGTACAAGCTGTTGTCGCTTCTGATGGCCGGACGTCACCAACCGGTCACTGGAATCTGTGTGTTCTCCTAAAATACGTTCATTTAAATGTCACCAGTCTCTCCTGGAGTCTTGTTTGTTTTTGTATTGAAGAAATTGTGCTGTGGAGGAGTAAACTAAATTGACTGTTTGCTAAAAACCTTCCACATGTGTAGTCATAGCTGAAGTGTAACTAGCAGGCAGGCCTTAGGAGATTAGGATTTCTTCACATGCCTAAGCATGTAAGAGCAATACATGGCATTTAAAGAGTTTAGATCGTTATTTGGGAGGGGGCGGGGGATTGCCTTCCCTTCATATTTAACTACACTCTTAACATCTAGTAGATCTGAACATAATCTAAGATCAAGTAGATACATACTGTATGATGTTCCACAAACTAAAACAGAGTTTGGAAAAACTGCTTTTTGTTACAGTGCTCCAACTTCATGGAATGAGTTACAAAATCAGTTAAAATTGCAGGTTTTTATTTCACATACTGAATTCAAGTCCCGCCTACATCAAATATAGCAACATGTTTGCGCTTGTTTTTAAAATGTGATTTTCTGTTTTTATTTCTTATTTATTATTGCTGTCCATCCCTGTCTGTCTGTTATTTGTTGTATGTTAAAGTGTATTTTTATGTGCTGCCTTCTTGGCCAGGGCTCACTTTTCATGATTTTTCCTGGGTAAAATAAAGGTTAAGAAAATAAAAATAAAAAAAATAAAACCAAAATTTTAATTGTAACCCCTAACCCTAACCCCTTTCAAAAAGACCCAAGGAAAAGTGTAAAGAATGGATTAAAGGGTTAAAGAGGGTGTCATAAAACACAGGGCTTTCAAGCTGGGGAGCGAAGTTTGACGTGAACACGCCCCCGGAGTTTTCTAACCCAAACCACGATCTTTTTCATAAACTTAACTAGTCGTTTGGTGCTTAAACTGAACTGTTGTCGCCGCGTGACGCTCACTTTTTGTCAGCTAAACTCAGCTGCCATGGCCCCTGAGAAGGACCTCCTCTGGCGGTGTTCTGTACGGGCTCAAAGTCACCTATTGTCGGCTTAACTCAACTACCAACATCCGCTGATAATGACCGACAGCTCACGGAGCTTTGTAGCCGGCGTCTCATTACCAGCCAGCAGTCGCCTTATTTCTTAGTATATGATATGAATTGGTGGGCGTTAATTTCCGTACGATATCATGCAAACCCGTTCATGAGAATGCTTTGCTGATTTCTCATCTGCATTCAATGCTCACTCACTATTCCTTGCTGTCCTGTCTGGGGCTGTCATTATCGTATCAGCTGATCTCATCTATCCAATACAATACAGAAAAACATGTAGAATGTTTATTTTTTTTGCTTAAAATGTTTGATATATAGGGGTGCAGGGTAGCTCACCTGGTATGGAGTGTGTGCCCCATACGCTAAAGGCTGAATCCTTACCGCAGTGGTTGGTGTTCGTTTATAACCCGCAGCTCTTTGCCGCATGCCGTCCCCTCTCTCTCTCTTTCAACCCTTTTCCTTTCTATCTACACCTGTTCATAAAGTAAAGGCAAAAAGGCCTAAAAACACAATCTTTAATAATACAGTCTTGGCATGTTTTAATGACTTTAGGCCGAGAAGATATTAAAGGCTTTTTAATTAGTGCCTCAGATTCCTTCAACTATATATATATATATATATATAATGTTGGGATGAAAACAGCTTGTGTTTTTGCATGTCTGTGGGTGTGGGCAGTTTTGTGTGTGTGTGTGTGTGTGTGTGTGTGTGTGTGTGTGTGTGTGTGTGTGTGTGTGTGTGTGAGAGAGAGAGAGAGAGGATGAGAAAGGAATGTGTGTGACACAGAGGTCGTAAAAACACGCCACAGGATTTTGATTCACCATAAAACTTAACCAGACCTTTTTTTTTTTGTTAACAAGTATTCCTGAAATGTCCTCCCACAGTTTGATTGAGCCAAGACTGAATAATCTCTTTTAATTCAAAAGAAGGACATGCTAGTGGAAAAAGTGGGTTGTAAAAGTAACTAATTTAAAAAAAACGTAATAAACTTCAACAGAATTCAAACTGCCACACAATGGCACACAACAGTTAGCTCTTGCAAATTTAAAGGTTTTAAAAGTAATAAATAAATGTAAAGAGACATGCTGTAGTTAATGTGTGCATTAGTGTAAGATGTCAACATTATAAAATAACACTAACCTTAAAGGGTAACTTTCGTTTTTTTCAACCTGGCACTATTTTCCCAAGGTTTTGTGTGTACGTGAGTGATGGGAAGAACAATCTCTGAAATTGGTCCAGTATTAAGCAAGATCGTTGCAGTCGGCAGTGGTGAAACAAGCTACAATATAAGTTATTGGGCAATTGCGCAACTTGAATTTACGTCCACAAAAGTGCTTGTTTTACTACTGACAGGCTCAGATTATTGTTCCAAGTGTTTGACAACATTATGGAAAGGATCCCTACAGAGGTCGACCTTTTTGTTAAAGAGTAAGTTCCTTTTTGTTTAACATTAAACATCCCCGAAAATGGCTATCGCCAAACCCACCACACTCCATTTAAATAAACAGTAATTTTATCATTGTGAAATACACTTCATTCAAAGTCGACAGAAACAAAATAAAACTCAAAAGCCATCTTGGTTGGTCTTTACCACTCTAGTTTTGGTTGAAATAAATACATAACTTATCGATTTACATGTGAAAATATGCTGGATCAATACACGCTTAAAGTATTGTTTATTTGAACGGAGTCTGGTGGATTTAGCGATGGCGCTCGGAGCTGTTTCTGGTTAAACAAAAAAGATCTTACTCTTTAACAAAAAGGTCTATCTCTGTAGGGATCCTTTCCATAATGTTGTCAAACACTTAGAATAATAATCTACCTTTTAAATCTCAATTAGCTTTTTTGGCCACTTGGGGGCTGCAGGAAAAAGCTAACAATTGCTAATTTACACATACACATACATGTTTGCATATCCTGCCCTAAACCATTCAGCCTTTTTATCTTATTGTTTAAACAGTCATATTGTACATATTTGTTTGCATGTATTGTTTATTTCCTTATAATGTTTGTGTATGCACCATGCACCCACCAAGGCAAATTATTTGTAAGTGTTACTTACTTGGCAATAAATCCCATTCTGGTTCTGATTCTGATACAACAGACACATAGCAACATTAGCATTCATTAGTAGTGGTGTTTGTAAGTCTGCACTTTTTTACTGTACAAACTGTACAATGCCCCATACAAATCCTCCCTCTTCCTCCCTCCCTTCCTCTTCCTCCCTCCCTCTCTCTCTCCTTTCAGAAGCTCTCTTTAACTTTGAATCTCAAATTCTAAGACTGAATTTTACATTTTAAACAAATGGTATTTACATGAAACCAGACACAGACACAGACACCAGGTTCAGTGAAAAGACATACAGAAGATCAATGGCGACCTAAAACAGAAACAAAATGGGTATAGTCTTGTTTTTTATATATATGCAGTGGTGGAGGACGTACGCAGATCCTTTACTGCAGTAAAACTTTTAATACCACAATGTAAAGACACTTTACAGTGTCCTGCACAAAGTCCTGCATTGAAAATGATCCTTAAGTATGGATTTGTAAGTATAATCATGAAAATGTACTTAAAGTAAAAGTATAATGTGACTGGTATACTATTATATATTATATCTTTATATTAGTATTACTCATTCATTGCATTTGTACATTGTGATGAACTACTTCCACTACTGTTTATGTTCTGAAAAGTTTTAGCACATCATTAGCAGCATAAAATTAACCTTAAAACAAGAAAGTTAATCTTACCCAAAATCACCTGGCACACATTGCATGACATGATGCCGTTTCACAACAACCATCTGGAGTTGAATTCCTGAGTCTAAAAGTCTTTATCATGGGTGTCAAATCAGATTGACATGTAACCTTTGAAAGAGAATCTGTCAAGATGCCAGACTGTGTGTGCACGTCTTTGTGTCTGCGTCTCTGTGACAGACAGAGACGTCAAGTCATCACACAGGACAATGTGTCTGGTCCAGAGCTGAATTCTGGGAGACGGAGGCAGACAAAGAGATGGTGTGATAGGTGGAAGGAGGTGACAGAGAGCTAAAGGCCAGTGGGTGAAGCTGATTATGTCGCCACCTGCCCCCTCGCTGTCTGAAAAGCTTGGCAAAACATTTCCTAAAGATGCAATCAGAGAATTTTCTTTACTTGGAAACTGAATTGTGTATTTGTTTTGTTTATGGTCACACTACACTGTTCTGGGTGATGTAACTCTTTCCCTGTTTGCTTTTGCCCTGATTCTGTTTGTGATTTTCAACAGCAAACTTAAAGATCTGGTGATCTCAAGAGTTTGTCTCCGCCTTTTTGCTGACGATGCAGCTCTGTTTGCGTCATTGGACCATAACCTCCAGTGCACACTTTTATTAGTGTGAGGCCATGGTACGCCATCTTCCTGATGGAAGTTACTGCTCCAAGTGAAGGGCTTAAAGTATCTGGATCTTGATCACTTCTCAAGTCAATCTACGTTTCAACCTTCACCAATGATCGTGAGCTCTGGGTAGTGACCTGTAAGAATGAGATTACTACGGAGCCTGAATACTGAATAAAATAAAATAAAACAAACTAGAGACAGCCTATAACACCAATAAGCTGCATAAAATTGAGGCATGACAGGATAAAAATATGAAAGGTTGTCTGCTTGTTACAGACATCAGGGAAAGTTGTGACATATTGAATCATTTTGCTCTTTTTGACTGGATGACTCGGCCCCTATGGGACATTTGCAGCATGTATGATTGCCACTTCTGACAGCTCCTTGTCTACGAGGTGCTGATACGATGTTCTCTACCTCCTGTATCGCTTGAGTGTCCTCCAGTCTTCCACACTGACCAGCGAAAGCGTCCAGTGTCCTGATTGGTCCGACCAGTCTGCTGCCTTGGCGCCCCTGGGGGGTCGTATAATGGGCCGACGGGGGTGTCACTCAAACCCGTCTGTGGAGAAAAGGGAGGGAGGTGATGTAGCATTAGGTCATCCCCCTCCCTCCTGTTCTCTCTCTGACAGGTCTCATCATAAGGGAGACCTGCCGGGCGGATTGACAACTCAATGAGTCGACCAGCGCCAGGCTTTAACAAGCACCATTTCACGGCTTCAGTCTTTGTATGACAAACCCCCCTTGCCCCACCCGATATCGCCTCCTCTACCACCCCCACACTCTCCCTCTTTCCTTTCTTTACACAACCCCTCCCTGTCCGACCGCTGTCCTGTCGTTGTTGTGCTGGTTTGAGATGGGACGCAGCAGCTCTCCTTATTATTAGTGAAACTACAACAGAGAATCAATTAAGGCTTCATAAAAAGTTTATTTTCATTCATTGCCAGAAAGCTTTTTGTCTCTGAGCTACCTCACTAAACACTAATCTGCAGATAAAACAAAGAGAATCCCATTTTCTTTAGTCTCTGCCACGCACCCAGGATGAATTTGAGAAACCCTTTTGGCAATCCTATTCTGCAAAACCCTGATACTGTTCAGTAAGAATGTTTCTATCCACCAAAACCTGAGTGGAATATAGTGGATATAGAGCTAATCAGAGCGTTCCCATGGCCACAGTAGGAAGAAAAAAAGAAAACATTGACGATGGGATGTGTGACTGTATGATGAGGGGACAAAGTTTAATGTTGCAGCTAAAGGTGGAATTCATTTTAATGACTTTATTTACTGCTGGGCAGTTTAATCTATAATAACACATCATATTATTAGCTCATAATAATGTATTTTGTATTAACTGAATCTGCAAAGTAACTTAAGTTATAAAATAAATGTAGTGGAGTAAAAAGTAAAATATTTGCCTCCAAAATGTAGTGGGGTAGAAGTATACAGTAGCATAAAATTACAGTACAAATACATAAAAATTGTACTTAAGTAGCCAACAGTATTCAAGTAAAATGTACTTAGTTACTTCCCACCACTGAGGTTAGGGAAAGATTATTTTTATGGTTAATAAAAAGGCAAACACAGGTCTGTGACAGAATGCATACCTCACTCTCCTTCATGTTACTCCACACCTTCACTCTCTGGTAAAATCTGAGGTGCAGAATCATCCAATGTGAACGTACTTCTTTAGGCATCCTGGGCTGAAGGATGGATGGAAACGTGGATGCAGAAAGAGAAGGTGGAGGAGAACGAAGAAGAAATGAAGTAAGGAGGGGAGGAAAGGAAGGAAAGTGGGAGCCGTGGCAGGGGAGGGGATACCGTCACGCTTTGGTGCTCCTCAATTGAAGTCTGAACACCGGCCACAAAACCCGGCTCGCTCCATATACCTCATCTTTGCATGTGAATGGAAGGCTCCATTGTCTGGGCCTAACTGCACATTTAACCTGTCTGGACTGAAAGAAAGGGAAAATTTCTCTCCCTGTCTCTCCCCTCACACCCTCTTTCGTCTTAACAAACCAATTAGCCGGACACTTCTCTTGCAAAGACGACTTCTTTACACTACGCTTAGATAGGGAACAGGCCACTCCCGGATGTTTAATTTTTAGCCGGAGGGAGAAAACAGAAGTTCTTCTTGTGTGTTTTGGATTTGGGCCGCTGGGATCTTTTAAATAGTGTGTTCGGAATATTTAAAGCCTGTATTTGACGGTCACTGCGTCCGCAGAGCAGTAATAAATCTGATGGTTGTTGTTCAGCTTCACATCCAGACTTCCAGAGTCTGACAGCGATGCAGAAATGAGACTCTACCAAAATCTTATGCCATGGCTGATTTGTAATTAGCCTTTTTAAATCTGCTCTTCATACAGTTAAGTGTTTTTTTTGCTGTGGTGGAAAACTGTTCAATGCTTTTATATCTCTGCTAAAACCCAGTACCAAAACAAGTTGGTACTAGGTAAAGTTAACGCATTGAGATGAAGGCGAAGTTCAGCCATTTCTGTCCTTAAAGCGTCACTCTCGCCAAAATGCAACCTAGGGTCTTGTTGTGAATGTACCCGAGTCACCTTTCGTTTAAAAGCATATTTAGGACGAATCACCACTTTTAAGATTTACCGTATTCTCGTTTTTCGGTCAAATGGCCTTTTGAATGGGAGTGCTAGGGGCACTTTTATGCTAGCCTCAAAATAGCTATTTTTAAAACACTAAGAAGGCTCGACACAACATGAGACTTTGCTCGAAGTATCACCAGGGGCTCTACACCTTAACGAAAGCACTGACAACATTGTTTGTGTACCCAGAATTTACTAAAAAGAAAGGTTTTGAGTAACTCACTGTAAAATAGCTATTTTGAGGCTAGCATAAAAGTGCCCCTAGCACTCACATTCAAAAGGCCATTTGACCAAAAAACGAAGATACGGTAAATCTTAAAAGTGGCGATTCCGTCCTAAATATGCTTTTAAACGAAAGTTTGACACGGGTACATTCACAAAAAGACCCTAGGTTGCATTTTGGCGAGAGTTATGCTTTAACAGTTAAGTGAAAGCGTTGTTTGCTGCATACTGACCCCAAAGCTTGAAACCACAGAGGGTCCGTTGCTCACGCTGAGAGCCCGAGTGGAGATCACTTTTTCTGCCAAGGCCTCCGGCTGTGCTTTGGGTTCGTGTTTGGCTCTGAAATGGCTGTGTGTGTGTGTGTGTGTGTGTGTGTGTGTGTGTGTGTGTGTGTGTGTGTGTGTGTGTGTGTGTGTGTGTGCGTGTGTGTGTGTGTGTGTGTGATTGCTAAGCTACTCTACTCTGCTTCCATCCTGGCAGAGTTGTTGTTTTGAAATTCAGATACCACGTTCAACACTTATTAAGGTGTTATCGTGGTATCGTGGCTTATCATGAATCATCAGTAAATCATCTATTAATCCTTATCCATCAGTCACAAGTTCGACTTTTTAGGTTTCCCAAAATATTTAGAGGCCAATTGCACCGTTGTTCTTCAATATGATGATCGAGGGTCACTTACGCTTTTTCTGGACTGAAAAACAAATTCAACATCCAAGTTCCAACAGTGTTCTCCCCTGTCATGCAACACTGTGGGACATGACTAAATGAAAGTTTCAATCATTTAAAGGTGCAATATGTAATACTGACAGCAAGTGTTTAAAATAGTTACTGCAGTACAAATTCAAAATACTGGAGAGAGTAGACTCCCCCACCCCCTCCTCCCCAGACTCGAAGTTCACGGAGGTTGCCAGGCTGAGACACAGCATCCATAGTCTCGCTTTGCCAGACCCTCTTCCAAAGCGCGCTGATGGACCATCCACAACAATGTTGCTAGACGCTTGTCTCAGATAGCCAGACATTACTTCACAGCACAGCGGAGTAGCTAACGTTAAATGCTGGCTATATATATATTTTTGGGGCATTTTTAGGCCTTTATTCGACAGGACAGCTGAAGACATGGAAGGGGAGAGAGAGGGGGAACGACACACAGCAAAGGGCCGCAGGTCGGAGCCGAACCAGGGCCCGCTGTGCCGAGGAGCAAACCCCCATACATGGGCGCCCGCTCCACCAACTGAGCCATCCGGGCGCCCAGATGCTGGCTATATTGACAGTCATAGAAGCCCGTGCTCACGCGGAGCTCCGTACCCAACTGACAGACACACTTCCTAGGCTTAGAATTACGGTAGGAACCGCTAAAAATAACACTACCTTGCCGTCCTCTCCCCCCGACTGAACACACTTTATTGGCTTAGAATCACGGCAACAATCGCTAAACACACTGCAAACTCACAGTCCGCTCTTCCCGATTTACAGCCCCCCTCTCTTGGCTTCAAATAACTCACCGTTGTCGGCTACAGCCGCTGTACAGGCTACACGTTGTAAACAGCCGTGGCCGCTTGCCTGGTCCTCCGGTAACGTTAGCAGTTAGCAGGGTTAGCATGGCGGCCTTAGTGGGGTCATCCCTATGTTGCCCGGGTTAGGGTTAGGTTTGGGTTAAAACGCAACGGCCAGGACGGGAGGGGCATGGGCACAAGAGGACCACTGGTGTAAATAAAACACTTAAAATCTCCTTAAAAAAGCCGGGTTAGGTTATACAAAAATGCTGTTTAAAAGACGGCAGGATATTAAACAGGTTAAAAGAACCACTGGACAGGACGGACAGCGGGAGATTAAAACTTTGAATAAAAAGTCAACTCCACAACTCCCCCGGTCTCTCTCCCAAAGACATTACAAAATAAATAAAATATATTTATATATAGTTATGTAAGTAAATAAATAATAGGCCTACATAGGCCTATTTGCTATGGAATTTGGCAGTAATGGTGGAAAAAGTAACAGACCGGGGAACATAGGACCCTTTTTTTGAAAAAGGGTCCTATGTTCCCCAGTCTCATACAAAGAGGGGAACATTGTTTTTGCGAGTAACTAACTCAGGTACTCTAGCTATATAATTCAATGTGAGTACACAAATGTTGAATTGACATAAAATGCCCGTCCCTAGTAGCCGTGATAAATTAGCCTGAAGCTAATGCTTACCTGTTCAGGAGGAAATTAGCCAACTCGGCGTCCTTTTGGGCTCTAAGCTGTCTCCATCTTTCAAATACATCTCCAATATTTACCCGGGGTTTGTTACGTCTCTGGTCACGCAACTGTTAGAAACATGGCAGGGTTTTTTAGGTTGGGTAGAATCTATCTCCGTTGATCCTGTTCGTTTGTTTGCTGCTTTCATGGCTGTACTAACGTTACAGCTGTAGAACACTGGGTTTTCGTTTTTACAGGTATATCTGGCAACCCAGCCAGTCCAACTGGGCAGTTGATACCAACACACCAAATAGACCAAACACAAACCGTCACGGAACAGAAATTTCAAAAGGAGAAAATACTGGCATTAGCATTTTTGTCAGAAAAGATAGTATTTCAGCTTAGCATGTTTCCTTAATATCTGATGATGCATTGGGGTCATTTTTGGATTTATTACAGTATATAATATATTACATATTGGACCTTTAATTCTTCTTATTTTGGGCCCAAACTATTTCAAATATAAATAAAACATTTGGCATCTGAATTATACTCTGTTAAAATAGTTATTTTAGAAGTAAAGAAGAACAACATCAAGATAACAGCTGAATACAAAATTTTCAGTGGTAGTATTGAAATCTGCTTCATGTTTTGCCTCAGCACAGGTCAGCCCAGGCTGAAACCTTCTGTAAGTCACCAGTGAACACCAAATGCTGATGTGAATGCAGATAGCTTCGGTCCCCTGATGCTCCATCATGAATACCGGCTTCCTGAGGAGTCAAGTCCTGGAGAGAGGACGCCGTTTCTCCACCTGTGAAGCTGTCAAACAACCAACTGGAGGTTTGTTTGTGTAGGCAACCGAGTCGGTCCTCAGCAAGAGTTCTCTTAACACAATGTCCGACGCCCCGGCCCCTCTAGCTCTGAAGCTCAGCCGAGGGGGGTGTCTCCAAAGGCCTGGTGCTGGGAGGCTCTGACAGGGGCAGCTGAATCTCAGCGGCCCCTCAATTCCCCGCTCATTCTTCTAATTATACACATGGAGAATTAACTCCCACTAGTGTGAGATCTGCCTCCACTTCCCTGCAGTCAGAGGAGAGTGAACAGTGTTCAGTTTTTAAATTTTACATTTCACTAACAGAGCTAAAGTAGTGTACTGCCTTCGACCTGTTTTCCAAACCTGTATTTTCTGTGGTTAGAGCAGCACAAGTTGAATTTGTCTGGTTTGCAGATCGTTAAATTTTTTTAAATTAATCTCTCTTCAATGCCCAGCAATAGATTATCCATGTGGGTCAGGATCAGGAGAGTAGCGTTGTGGCTAGCATTAGCTTGTTGCTAGTTGACTTTTTCATTGACTTTCCCATCTCAAATATTAAGTTGCACAAAGTTTCACTACATATCGCTAGATATTCTCAACGTTTTAGTTAGGATTTCAACAGAGCTCCCAGAAGTTGTGATTTACTGTCTTCAAGTGCAGATTATTTAAAATATTTTGTTGTTGCACAGCGTCATTATTTTACTTGTAAGATGTTAACTTGTTGAATTTCATTCCGACCTATCTCCAACTGAAAAACATCTCCGTCGTGCTTAATCTGAACGTTTTTTTCAGGATTGTATAAAATCAGCATTTTGTCTGGTGATAAAATTGAAAATATAAAGTTTTTCCATTAACATTACAGTCATTTTCATTTTTATTGTCAGCCAACACACAGTAGACCAACACGCAAGCAGTGTAGAAAGTAGAGAAAGAGAGGAAAGTTTGTGAGGAAAGTTTACATTTATACTTTTTTGTTGTTGTCAAAATGTGTATTAACCTTTAAAATTAAAGAAATGCTGTATTTTCATTTTGCGTTCAAGTATGGTTTGCTTGTTTGTTAGCTTTGTTGTTGTTTATATTTATATCTTCCTGTACATTAGTTAGTGATGCTGTGTTAAGTATGAAAGTATAATAAGTAAATTGAGAGTCAGGGTTAGTCAATTCTATGTGTCAATTCTAATTTTCAAAGTTGTTTACATGTTATAATGATTTTGCCTGAGAGAATCTGAATGTTGGCACATGCCTTGTGTTTTTCTCTGTGCTTTTGGGGACCAACATTCATCAGTGTGAATGTACAGCATCTTAATTAGTGGGGCCGGGACACTCCTCCCTGCTGAAGCCCCACTTTGTAAAGGCAGGTGCAGCTTTAAATGACTTGACATTTTTTGCAGTGTGCAGGAGGTGGCCGGTTGTGATCCTACAACCCACATCTCATATACATAATCCAGCAGGCAGGCGGGCCCCTGCTCTTGTTGAATGGGGGGACTCTGCCTTCCTCTGGGGACGTTTCAGGGCTGAAAGAGAACCCTCACCACCCGGCTACCGGGGGCCCGTGGGCGCAGTGAGAAAATGAAGACCTCTGCGCCCCTCTAAATCCCCAGGAATTTCTCATTAAGCAAGGGTCCCGGGCTGCGGAGGGCCCTCTGGGCCCTGACCCACCCCCCCGTGAGCGGTCTCCATCTCTGGCGGGGAGAATGGAGCTCTCCACACCACTTTGTGCTGGCTGCCGGCTACCAGGGCTTGTTATTCACCTTCTCCTTTCTCAGCAGCACAAGAGCTTTCTCCCAATCATGCTTTCAAAGCCCTCAGGACTTCCTTTTCCTTTTATTCAGTTTTGTACATAAGTGTGTGTGTGTGTGTGTGTGTGTGTGTGTGTGTGTGTGTGTGTGTGTGTGTGTGTGTGTGTGTGCGTGCGTGCGTGCGTGCGTGCGTGTGTATGCTGTCTTATAAGACCCTAGAAAGAAAGAGAGAAAGACATAATTGAGTTTGACTTTTTTTTTTAACGGTGTCCTGAGATATTTTTGTCTGGAGGCGCCAAAGCTGAAACGAAGCGGGCTCTCATTTCAAAGAGTGTTTTTTTTCACACGTTGTTCATGAGTACAAGTAGGATTAATGAGGATTATGTATATGAGGAGAGGTAATGAGTTTTGATGAGAGTAGAGAGGATATTTAGTGTAAGATTTCAAAACATCTCGACGTCAGCTGTTCCGGACTTTTGAGTCGCTTTATCCTCATATTTTTATAAATATGTAAACGAGATACTTTAAAAAAGACAAAACCTTTGAAAGTGATATTGTTTTTTTAGATTAAAATTGTACAATGAAGAGACAAGACACCCTGTTCATGTATTTGGTTCTTCTTAAGGAGATGCTGTTACCTCCCCTGTGTGGAGAAGAGCTGCTGCTACAATCCAACACATGTTTTCACCTGTTTATGAGTCAACGGTTAATAAATTAGAAATTAGCCAATATTCTAATAAACACTTATTTTATACAGTATATCACCATTTCATTAATCATTTTAAAACATAACACGTTAAAAATACATAATATATTGTTATGAAATATAATTACGGATGTGATATTACAACTTATAGTTCATTTTATTTAAGTGATTATGCTTTTAATTTACTTATTTAAGCTAAATAAGTACAATTCCACTTCTTAAAACACTTTCATCCTGATCACATGTAGGTCTGTAGCCTGTCTTTATTGAGCTATATTTTTCTGTATATGTTGGTATGTTTATTCTTTACTCTTGTTCCTTGTTGTGAAGCTCTTCAATTATATTATTTTCATAACAACTCAAACCAAACCCAATCTGATGTGTTTGCAATCTGCTGCAGCTTTTTTGTTCAGTGACATCAATGACAGATATGATTATTCAGGCAACAATAAGAGGAAACTAATGAAAAGGTAATGATTTACTCAAGTATACATTTGATGTACTTGTAGTATTTCCATTTTATGTTACTTTATACAGTACTACTCAACTACATCTCAGAGGTCAATATTGTACTTTTTACTCCACTACATTTCTCTGACAGCTTTAGTTACTTCTCAGATGACAGTTTTTCATCCCCTTCCTGTCCAGTGAAAACCACTTATCTCCAGATGTGTTGATGTTGAATGTTTGTGATAAACTGAAGCATGAAGTCTTCCTTCATGTGTTGAGAAGATTCTCAACTTCTTAAGCTAAATAAAGTCTTTAAAAAGCCTCTCGGATCAGCTGATAAAATGCATCGTCACAAAGCTGAAAACAGGGCTGTTTTTCTCACCATGAAAAGTAAAAACTCTTTAGAAATATCTCACAGGACAGTGACGCTACAAACAAATAGAATATGATGCATTGCTGTAGATTAAACTATCCAACAGTATATAAATGAGTTAAAATGAGCACAACCTTCAACATTTACAGCAGTAAAATGCAACAAACACATGAATGCAGCAGGAATATTAATCCAGAAACAGCAGATAGAAGAGGAACACACTGACAGGGAACATTTTACTGCACTATAAATACTTATATTTTGATACTTTACTAAGTTCAATATGCTACTACATACTTTTACTCAATTAACATTTTGAATTCAAGTCTTTTACTTGTAATGAAGTATTTTTAGACTGGTATTTCTACTTTTACTTAAGTAGAGGATCTGAGTATGCCTTCACAAGACCAATAGCTTCAGTGGAACAGAAGTGGAATGAAACTGAGACAAAAACGTTGATAGAGAGAGAAAGCTGTCCCATGCAGGCCAGGACAGCTGACAGCTGGGTTCAGGGTCAGAGGTCATGGATTGGCAGCAGTGGGGGAGTGAAGCGGAATCTAAAACAACAGGAAGACACACACACACACACACACACACACACACACACACACACATACACACACACTTCCGGGAGAGGAGGTGAGCGCGGGCCTCCGGATCTCTCGTGTGACAGTTGACTAAAACTTCATCAGTGTGGTGTGAACGCTTCCTCCCACATATCTAATCCAGGAGCTTTCACTGTGTGTGTGTGTGTGTGTGTGTGTGTGTGTGTGTGTGTGTGTGTGTGTGTGTGTGTGTGTGTGTGTGTGTGTGTGTGTGTGTGTGTGTGTGTGTGTGTGTGTGTCTCCAGTTTTAGACTTTGGACAGTGACCAAGTTTTAAGTAAAGTGAAGATATTTTTTGACTAAGAAAACAAAAAACCCAAACACATAAAGACAACTGTGAATTTGATGGTTAAAGTTAAAAGCCTGGTGGCCATGTGATTAAAGGAATAATTCGCCCCAAAAACACAATATTTTTCGGATGTTTTATACTTTTCATTCTATTTCTAGATCTCTTGTTCTTGTTGTTCATTGAGAAGTTTTCTAGAACCTTCTATTTGCACTGATATGCTGGGGACCATTGAGAGCCTATGGTGAGTATCAGTGCCTGAAATGCGTCAGTACTTAGCAATACTGAGTACCGGCACTTCTGATTTTTGTCCACATGAGCACCCTTACTTCTAATATTTATTACCAGTATTATTGAAAGGTGGATATTTATAGCAAAATAGGCATCTCATAATTTATTGGGATAAACCAAACAATTCTATGTAAAATCAGACATTCAGCACCCCCATAGCATGAATGGAATGATCTTTCGTTTCAACAACATTTTTAAACACTGAGTTGATTCGGCTGTGAGATTGGCAGTTGATACAGGCTCCTTATTGTTGAATAGTCGACTATTCGTGCCCCCCTAGTATTGCATTGCCAGACCTTCCTCCACAGCGCTGCGGAGGAGGGTCTGATTCCACACAGCATTCTGGGATGGGAGAGAAACGTGCTCTGGTTTATTGGCATTTCTTTAAAACAAAACAATTGTATTGGGCGACGCTAAGCGCCAGATGGAGCTGCGGTGCCGCTGAAAAATAGCCTCAGGGAGGAACTTGTTTTGGTGGAACATGTGTACGTTCAAAAGTTGTTTTAGTCGTGCAACAGAAAACTCAGATTGGACAGATAGTCTAGCTAACTGTCTGGATTTACCCTGCAGAGATCTGAGGAGCAATTAATCATAGTCCTCACAAATCCACCAGAGGTTAGAACGGCAAAACAAAGAAAGAGGAAGGTGACGGACATCCAGCTGAAAAGAAGGATATCCAGCAGAATTTCCAGCGGCACCGGAGCAATCCCGGAAGTGTCGTGGATATAGACTAGTGTCCCCCCTACAGATATACGTATAAATATAAATATATCCAAGACACATGTGATGCTCATGTCATGCAACTGCTGAATTATGGCACTGGCACCTTTTTTAACCAATTCAGGCACTGATTACTATACAATTTATATTGTTTTTGGTGAACTAAAACACCCAAAATAAGTTCACGCAATTTTAATGTACACAGTGCCATAGTTTGCATTACTAAGCTTCTGTCCTGATTGACAGGTCGGTGTGTAGCCATGCACCTAAAGCATCTCCTGCTGCTCTGTTTGGTGATGAGGTTGGAGGTCAGAATTTATTTATTTATTTATGCATTTACTTATGCATTTATTTATTTATTTATTTATTTATACAATCATACAAGTACTTAATAACTATAAATCAATGGTTCCACTGTGTCTTGAAACATGTGCAGATGTGCAGATGTGAAAAAAAATTTATATTTTTGAGTCTTATTTTCATTCATGTATTCATAAAACTACATGAACCCAGATGAAATATTGTGAAGTCATTGAAGCATGTAAAAGTAAAAAAGATCCCAGCTCACACTGACAGAAAGATATCTGCTTTAGTCAGATGATTGGACTTATTGTTACAGACCTCAATCTCATTTAATGTACAGTGCTGCCCTCTAGTGGACGTGCCAAGTCTTTACAAGACAATGTGGCAAGGCAGTGGTGGAAGAAGTACTCAGATAGCTTACTTCAAAAGTAGAAATAGTCAGAAAGTCCTAAATTTAAAATGTTACTTGAGTATAAGTACAGAAGTATTATTAGCAAAATGCACTTAAAGTAGGCTATTAAAAGTAAAAGTACTCATTGTGCAGAATAGCTCCTTTCAAAGTGTTATATTATTGTTATAGAATATTATATTATTTTGTCTTGATCACTAATAAATACATGTATTATTGCTCCCTTACAAAAGTAAGGGAGCAAGTGCTTGAAGATGCACACTCTGATAGCGATCAAATGTCTCTGTTTCTGTCTGCAGGATGATGGTAACTTTGTCATCTACGGCTGGAAGCCTGTTTGGGCTTCAGACACTTGTGGTTCAGACGTTTTCCGCCTGTGCATGCAGGCTGACTGCAACCTGGTCATGTACAACAAGGCTGGCGGTGCCAAGTGGCAAACAAACTCCCACAATCCAGGAGGTTGCAACATGTGCCGTCTTCATCTGACCAATGATGGCACACTGGTGGTGTACAAGGAAAGTGATGAAATTTGGAGCTCTGCTAACTCCAGAGGAGAAATGAATGATGTCATGACATGACAAGCCTATTACAATTGAATGCTTTGCAATGGAAAGTCATCTCTGGATGGCAGCTTGAATTACAATAAACCTGCTAGCCATGTAATCTGTAATCAAATAAAAACACATTTTCACAATGTATAAATGTGTTTCTCTTCTCTTTGTACTTGGTACTCTGTACTGGTTATGTTAAACAGTTTTACTGTGATGCAGATGTCTTGGTAAAGAGCACTAGTAGTTTTTGGGGGTTTTGTGTCCAGGAAAAAAGGGAAAGTAGAAAAAGGATAAAGAGATAAATCAGAGAACATGAGTGTACTTCACTCAAACAAAACTAGTACTACTTTCTACTTATATGTCTTACTTTAGAAACAATCTAATAAACTAAAATATAAACAGAAAACAAAACAAAGGCATGATCGCTTAAAAGGGTTTGGTGAGTTTCCCTTCAAGTGAAAAGTTTACTTTCTGTGGTCTGTGCTTTAGAGACAGACATTCATTTATTTACTTATGCACAAAATGCATCCATCTGATTCACTTGTCCAGAATACAAAAATGTTCTTGTTGCATGTCAGTTGACACATGTCAACTATAAAGAAAGATGAGCTGAAGATGTTTGCTTATCAAATGTATTATATAATTATAATTATTCAGATTACTGTTTAGATTACTGCGCCCAAATGCTCCACCTACACTAACGTCGGTTATCCTCCCTTCACCACACATTTAATACGGATATAAGTAGCCTATTTTATATTGTCCTCGTTGCTTTGTGGTCAACTGTTGTGATCCAGGCTCAGGTCCCTGATGTGAAAGCCCCCTTACTGCTTTATATTCCATTATATTTTTGATATATTTTGAATGTCATCTGTGTTTTCCTTCTCATAGGATGAATAAAGGTATTCCCACCATACATTGGTGCATGAAAGTATATCAGAATGCAGGAAATTAAGTCTTTGACGCTCTCCCTGGGGGAGAAATTACTCTTAGCGCTGCACGTCAGCACGTATCATCATTGTTTTTTCTGATTGGCCTTTATAGAGAACACGAATGTAGTGTGAACCAATGGTTTACTACAAATGTATTGGATTTTAGATACTCATTTTTAAATTTAGTTTTATCAATTAACTTTATGGATTAATATAATTTACACTCATAAAATATAGGACACCGCCTCGTTTTAAGAGCCAAAGGAGCTCAGACTGAATGGATTAAATCATTAAATCTAAAGTATAACTTAATGTAATCACACTTTGATATCCCCCCCCCCCAAGTTCCATTCTGAGCCAGGTTTATATATATATATTTATGTGTGTGTGTGTGTGTGTGTGTGTGTGTGTGTGTGTGTGTGGTACAGTATACCCACTACAATACATTAGACTACACCACTGGGTTTACAAAGTGAAAAAGCCCAAAGTCCCCCCCAAAGGGACTTACCATCTCCAACAGAAAACACTGTTCACAAACTGCTCCAAACAGCTCTATTGTAGTCCAGCCTTTACTTCAGAGACAAACGTGGTCACTTTGTAACACACGTTATAATGCTCGCCTAGTTGCTAGCATGGCACGCCCTCATACTCTGCTTCTGACTGGCTAGTAGTCCTTACCTAGCTACTGTGCATGTGTGAGTCTCAACAAAGATTGAACAGAAGTGTGATGTCTCACTTTGTAGCTAAAACAGAGAGCTCAACACACAGGGTGAAAAGAGGAGCTGCAGCAATGTGCAGTACAACAAAAATATGGTGTTTTTTGAAAATTAAAACAATGTAAACCTATTCTGATGAAACCACTAAATACCATTATGAACCTGAAAATGAGCATAATTTGAGCACTTTAAATTAAATTAGAGCTGCAAAGATTAAACAATTACTTGCCAACTATTAAATTAATCTGCAACTATTATGATAATCATTTAATTGGTCATTGTTTTATGAAAAAGCTTTCTCTCCTCTGTGAAAGTAAACTGAATATCTTTGAGTTGTGGACCAAACAAGACATTTGAGGACGTCATCTTGGGCTTTGGGAAACACTGATCCACATTTTTCACCATTTTCTGACATTTTATAGACCAAATAATTAATCAATTAATTGAGAAAATGATTGACAAATTAATCGACAATGAAAATAATCATTGTCCATCCTCAACCTCCCATAAAAGCTAAAATAGCCTTTTCTTATGACACACCTGAGGCAATAAGCTGTCAGCCTAATGAATAATGTCAGAGAGGGGAGGAGGGAGGAGGGAGGAGGGAGG
Source organism: Sander lucioperca (assembly GCF_008315115.2). Classification (NCBI taxonomy): domain Eukaryota; kingdom Metazoa; phylum Chordata; class Actinopteri; order Perciformes; family Percidae; genus Sander; species Sander lucioperca. The sequence goes on from NC_050185.1 coordinate 29,894,815, forward strand.
AGGGAGGCTGCAGGCGCCCAGGAACAGCCTCTCCCAGGAATCTGCCAACATCCCTCCCTCCCCAGGGCTTGACACTAACTGTTGCCCTTGGCAACCAGATTGAGTCAATTGGCAATCATTTCGTGGTGTCTGGTTGCCCCTTTTGGCAACCACCTGTTCAATATTTGTGTTTTTATATATATATATATATATATATATATATATATATATATATATATATATATATATAAAACAAAAAACAAAAATGTATTTCAAAAGAATTCAATATTTTTATTTGGTTGTCTCCGTAAATTTGAAACAGTAGCTACGTTCGTGCGCAACACAACATTTCAGCTGTTGTGCAACCGCTTTCCACACAACGCATTTGCCGTGAAAAGATACAGGCAACGCAATTTTCTGTTCACATTAACGGCTCATGTTAAAATCCGGTGCTAATATGGCACCAGTGCCTGGTATCTACCAGACGAAATAGCAACAGTCATTTCGGTGCCTCATTATGGTGCCACCTAAATTAAGGTGACCAGATTTCTGAGACAAAATCCGGGACATTTTCAGCTCAGAAGCGTAAATACCTCAAAAACAGGTAATGTTTTTATCTTTGTAAACTTAAAACGGGGACACTGCCCCAGGGACGTCACTAGACCTAGAGCTGCTTGTGCCCCAACAAGCCCCCCTAGGGGGGTCCATGGGCATGCTCCCCTGTAAGGAAATTGTGTCTATTTTAACGTTTAAATGCATCAATCTGGTGCACTTTGAAAAGAAATTCAGAGGTTAGACTTGATTATTCTTATCTATGGATGGAAATATTTGTGCTGTAGCCTGAACTATTTTGCACTTCAGAATTATAACCATGCACACACAGGTGGAATAGTTTTTTCTTCATATTTTTGCATTAACGTCACTAGGAAGCATACCAGTAGAAATATATATTCATATTTGTAAGTGGGATATATATAAGTAAGTGGGATTGTCTGGAATCTGGCAATATAATAACCATTATGGTGGGATACACTGGCTAAGCAATTTACAAAAAATATCTGTGCTGACATAAATAGTTTACATGAGAATACATTATAAAGTTGGAGACCATGTAGAAATTTTGTTGCAATTTCAAAACCGGATTACTCAGGAACCGCTTGTTGTACCGATGCATGTGTTGAGTGAAGAGTTTGTGAGATATTTCACAGAGAGTAATGAGTGTGCAGAGATTTGTGCAGAATGCAAATATGATAACATTTCATGTAAGTTCAATGTTAATTTTCTTGCAAACCATTTGTCACAGCAAGGGGATTAACACTTTTGCATGTGCTATATCCGTGTCACATTCTCATTAGGGGCTGAGCCCCCCTAAAGGTCTGATCCTAGAATCGCCCCTGCTGCTACTTCATACTTGTACTCCACTACACCTCAGAGGGAAATAATAGTAAAAAACAGTAATGTTTACTGCACTACATTTATCTGACAGCTTTTGCTTTATTGCTTCACACCTGGGCTTGTTTCTGCAACAGCTCATTGAGTATCGGATACAATTAAAACTATTGAGGAAATATTTTCCTTTGACATTGGTCCAGTATTAAATGAGATCGCTGCAGTTGGCGGCGGCGAAACAAGACAATTGTCCAGCTTGTATTTACGTTCATAAAAGTGCTTGTTTTGCCGCTGACAGGCTCAGATTAATATTATAATATTATTATAAGTGTCAGACAACATTATGGAAAGGATTTCTAAGGAGGTCGACCTTTCTGTTAAAGAGTAAGATCCTTTTTTTAAATATAAAAAGTCTGCGAAATTGTGTTCGCTAAACCCACCAGACTCCATGTAAATAAACAGCAATTTTAGCATCGTAAAATATAGGCATTCTAAAACATCTCTGAGCTCTGAGCAGTGCTCGCTCTGGCTGTCTTGAGCCTGCGCGTGTAGGGTGCACGACTATACGTTTGGTCAATGTTTTCTTTCTTTCATTCCAATTTCGGGTCTGTCAGTCACAGTGAAAACTGGGGACATTTCCGGGGACAGCTCCAGCGGGGAACAGGTCACCGAAACCGGGGAGGTCTTGTCACCCTAACCTAAATATTCTCTGATGCTCCAAAACCCACGTTACAGGCTACAGAAACATCACTGCATGTCACACTAGTAAACACTAATAACACATTACACAGAAGGTAACGTTAGCCTACCATTAGCTACAGTAGTAAATGGATTAAACACGGTTAAAATGCTGACAGTTAAACGGTGTAAAAGTGAGGATTCCAACAGCAGGACATACAACCGCCTGCCGCTAAAGCTATGAGCTAAAAGACACAAACTAGCACTTGGTCACTGCTGTTGTCTGAAAAACAACACAGACGGGACAAAATGTTGCATTTACTGGTAAACTAAACCTGTTTGAGTCGTGATTCACTCAGATATTTCACCCGACTCTTTAAATTAACTCATGAGTGGCGAGTCTCTAGTATCATTAACTCGGATCAGTTGAGTCCTACTAGAATTCAATCTAAAATGATAACAGCGCCACACACAAACCTCTTGCAACATTAGCTACTACTAGTCCTAGCCATCTTAGCTGCCAAAAGCTTTATAACTTTGTAGGCAACCACAACTCCACAAGTCAACTCAAGCGACTGAGTGAGCAGAGAGACAGTCTGAGACAGGTTATAGGAACTTCCCGACCCGCAGACCCAGAGCCGGAAACATTGCAAGCTCGCAGACCATGGGACTCACTCGAGAACTCATGAGTTGTCGATGACTCATGAGTTGTCGCGTGAGTCAGTCAATCGCGCAAATCAGCCGAATACGTTGTCATGAGTGGATCTGTAGCAGACGAGCGAGTGAAGTCTCTCCTCAAGCTCAGGGTGAAGAGCAAATCAACAACAAAAGCCATTCTTTCACTTCTGAAATAACATACAATGTTCTGCACGTAGCCTAGCTAGGCCTACTAGGTTTGGTTTATAAATGCAATATGTTAAAATGCAGTTAGGTCAAGCAGACAGTCCGAAACATTGCAAGCTCGCCTCGGCTCAGCTCGCTTATAGATGTAGCATATCAAAATAAGGTCGGTCGAAAAATAATAATAATAATTTATTCACTGCTGGCATTTCTCCGTTCCTGTTTCTATGTCTACATTGACAGCCTATATATTGCTTAGGCTACACTAAGTTAAGACAATAAATAAACTGTCTGGCTCAAAATGCTTTCTATCCTGTGACTAAATGGCTCTCCTGTGAGCAGCTGCATGAGGTGGCGAGTAGGACTGAGTTTCCTTGGCGATTTAGCAATACTGACTCAAGTGACTCGCACGACCCGGATCAGTTTAGTGAGTGACTCAGAATAACCCGAATCCTTAAAAGGAATCAAGTTTGCCAGGCCTATGGTAAACTGGTAAACCTTGTGGTGCATTCAAAAGTATTGTAAAATACGTACCCTTTTCTCATTTGTTTTTTTCTTTTAACAGCAATTTACTGGTGAAAGAAGTAATTATTGTTAAAAGTTATTACATTTTTAATAATCATTTAAATTCTCCCCTTTTTTGCGCTGATCCAAAACAGTGATCCGATCTGTGACTCAAAACAGTGATCCGATCCGTGACTTTTGTGATCCGTTGCACCCCTATTTGTCATGGTTTTGAGTTTGAGTTTCTGTTGGTTGAGTTTCTGTTCTTGTTTCCTGTTTTTGTTGTGTATTTGTTCTGTTTTCTGTTGTAGCCCGTGTTTCCTCCCTTGTCTTGTCTAGCTGTAGTTCCTGTTTTGTTTTCCGTGTGTGTCTGTATGTTCTGTTTCCTGTTTTATTTTGATAGTCTGGTTTTCTGTCTTGTCTTGTCTGGTTTTACTTCATGTGTTTTCCCGCTCTTGTGATTGTCCTGCCCCGCCCTGATGTGTTCCACCTGTTGTGTCACCTGTACCTTGTTTGTCCTCGTTATCCTGTGTATTTAATCTTTGTGTTTCCCTTGTCTTGTGTCAGGTCATTGTTTCTGTTTTGGAGTTCTATTTGTTAGTCTACCTGGTTTATCTCAGTGTTCTTGTTTTCCTGGGATTCCTATTTTTGACTGCTACCACCTTTTGGATTATGTTGAGAAATAAATCTTCTGCTCAACTTACCTTTGCCTGCGCCCTCTCTGCATTTGAGTCCACCTTTCCCTGAAGATCGTGACACTATTGGAGAGGGATGGGAAATGATATTGCAAGCCATTCTCTCATTGTTACATTATTAAAACGTGTGGTATAGTTTCCATAAGAAATGAATTGCTCCAAATACAGGCAGTTTAAAACATGACAACCATATTGTCAATTTCAGCAACCAAAAGCTGATGCTTGGTCGCCAAGCCGGCAACCACTTTATAAAGTTAGCGTTGAGCCCTGCTCCCTCCTCTGCGCTCTGTTCCTCTCCAGCATCCACAGGAAGAATGAAGCCTTGTTACCAGAGAAAATAAGCAAAGGAGGCTGTTTTCGTTTGGTATCCGTACACAAACACAACATGTCGACAAGATGCATGTTAGGACATTACATAAATGGCAGATCTTCTCCTAATGGCACTAGTGAGTTCCTTCAAATGTCAAAGAAATACTTTGACATTTAGGGAAATAATTGTATTCCTTTTACTGAGTTAGATGAGAAGATTGATATCACTATGCTGAGTATGGAGTTACAGCCAGAAAGGCAGTTAGATTAGCTTAGCATAAAGACCGGAAACAGGTGTAAACAGCTAGCCTGGCTCTTCTCAAGCTCAATAATTAACTTGCTGCATCTCCATACAAAAAACCTCAGTCTGGATTAACACAAGTAAATTTCCAGGATAATTGGTTCCTATCGCTCTCTGTGTGTTGCCGTTCTCAAAATCCCTTTGCTACGAGAAACAACAACAAACTTCGAGCTAGCAAGCTACACACTGAAGATGGTAAGTTTTGATCATGCAACAAGACAGGCCTGCTTGGTTCTTACGGGGAATGATTGTAAAATTTTTACAGAGAATATGTTTACAGCATTTCCTCTCTAACTGGGACATTTGGGAGTGATTGGTGGAATTACTGTGGCTGTACACACGGTGATACGCTGGTAAGAGATAATGAGGTTTAACCATTTATCCAGCTAATTTAAATAGCTCACGTTACTGTTTATTGTGAACAGTTAACTTAATTTAATATTGTACGTGGCATTTTCTTTTGGCAGAGTGCAAATATACCAAAATAAGTTCCTTCTCAAAATTATTTTGCAGAGCCACCGTCTCTGCGTCCAGAGCTTAGTGCCGCCCAGGATGATTGTGATTGGTTTAAAGCAACACTAGAGCACTTTTCCCACTTCGGTCCCCCTACAGGTTAGAAGCGGAATTGTCCATTACCGCTGTCATAATGTGTCATTATATCTCATTCAAACTACATATCTGCTACCCGATCTGGCAAAACTTGCACCAAAATAATGTACCTTAAAATAATGTTTCCAAAATTGTTTCAGTGGTTCATCAACTAGTAACAGAGTGAACGGAACTTCTGCATTCGCTTTGCGGCCCTCTATCGGCTATAATCGCACCAACCTGTAGGTGGACGGAAGCAGGAAAAGTGCTTTAGTGTTGCTCATATTATGCTTTTTGGCTTTTCCCCTTTCGTTTATTGTGTTATATATCTTTTTGTGCACGTAAACCTAAATGTAAAAACGACAAGTTGTTGTTTTACCAGTGGTGGAAGAAGTACTCAGATATTTTACTAAAGTAAAAATATCAATACCACTGTGTACTAATACTCTGTAAGTAAGTAAAATTGTTAGCATCAAAATATACTTAAATAAATGAAAGTACTCATTTTGCAGAATGGCCAATTTCAGAATAAAATATATGATAATTATTGCTACATTAATGTGTTCACCACTTGAATGTTGCAGCTGGTAAAGGTGGAGCTCATTTTAATTACTTGATATACTGCTGGTTTAATCTGTAATAGTACATCATACTTTATTTGTTGATTATATTTTGTATTAATAATCTGAATCTGCAAAGTAAATAGAGTTAACAAATCAATGGAGTAAAAAGTATAAAGTAGCAGAAAATAGAAATACTCAAGTAATGTAAGTAATTCAAAATTGTATTAAAGTGCTCATATTATGCTTTTTGGCTTTTTCCTCTTTCCTTTATTGTGTTATATATCTTTTTTGTGCATGTAATAGGTTTACAAAGTGAAAAAGCCCAAAGTCCACCCCAAAGGGACTTACCATCTCCAACAGAAAACACTGTTCACAAACTGCTCCAAACAGCTCTATTGTAGTCCAGCCTTTACTTCAGAGACAAACGTGGTCACTTTGGAACACACATTATAATGCTCACCTAGCTGCTAGCATGGCACGCCCTCATACTCTGCTTCTGACTGGCTAGTAGTCCTTACCTAGCTACTGCACATGTGCGACTCCCAACGAAGATTGAACAGAAGTGAGATGTCTCACTCTGTAGCTAAAACAGAGAGCTCAACACACAGGGTGAAAAGAGGAGCTGCAGCAATGTGCAGTACAACAAATATATGGTAATATATATATGGTAAATTAAACCATGTAAACCTATTCTGGTACAACCTCTAAATACAATTATGAACCTGAAAATGAGCATAATATGAGCACTTTAAGTACAGTACTTTTAAATGTACATACCAGTAGTTACTTTCCATCACTGGCCAGGAGCAGTGACTTCCTGGAGAACTTGTCATTTTTACACTTTAGTTTGTGTACAAATTAAACAAATAAGATGAGATTGTATTAATTAGTGAGTTTTAAATGTTTTATTTTTGGAAAGAACCAGGCTAGCTGTTTCCCCCTGTTTCCAGTCTTCATGCCAAGCTAAGCTAACTGTCTTTCTGGCTTTAGCTTCATGTTCAGCATACAAGCATGAGAGTGGTAACAATCTTTTCATCTAAGTCTGAACAAGAAAGAAAATAAACCCAAAATGTTGAATTATTTCCTTAATATTATTTCCTTGCTTTATGTAATTTTAAAAAAAGTCAAATGAAGTTTTGCACACAAAGTATGACACATCTTTCTTCCACTGCATTACCTACATTACCTATTAGCGGTGGTGGAATGTAACTAGTATATTTACTCAAGTACTGTTCTAAAGTCCAATTTTGAGGTACTCCTTTAGTATTTCCATTTTATGCTACTTTATACTTCTACTCCACTACATCTCAGAGGGGAAATCTGTATTAATACAAAATATAATCAAACAATAAATGATGGTGTATTATTACAAATTAAACTAGCAGTATATAAAGTATTTAAAATGAGCTCCACCTTTACCAGCTGCAACATTCAAGTGATGTTAATGCATCAATCATTATAATATAATAATATAATATATATTATTATTCATAATGAGTACTTTTACTTTTGGTACCTTAGGTATGTTTTGATGCAAATGCTTTTGTACTTTTACTGAATGAAGGACTTTTTAGTATTCAGGGTATTTTTACACTGTAGGGCTACTTTTACTTAAGTAAATGATGTGAGTACTTCTTCCACCACTTGCGACATGCATTACATTAGATGATGTTTCCAGCAGTGTTTCAGCCCTGAAGCAGTATAATACCACTACCTGTGTATGTTTACATAACACAGGCTCAAGCCTGTTAAACCAAAGTAGGTCTAGAAACCATGGCCTCATATTACCAGGAAATAAACCACAGCTCGGTTCAGCCGTGTGTCATGACACGTCATAGATGTGTCTAGGGCTGCACAATTAATCGCAATTTTATCGAAATCGCAATTTGAACTAGCGCAATATCCAAATCGCAGGGGGGGGGGGGGCGCAATATTTGTTAAAAGCAAAATACTGTATGTGTCAAACCATTCTAAAATAAAGTATTATGGTGCTGCAGAGACATCCCGGCCTACAAATCGTATCCTACAGACTAAAGAAAAAAATCTTTGTTTGGTACAGATCCTCCCAAAAAAATCCCACTTCAATCAATTATTTTTTTTAAATATTTTTCAATGAAAATGAGAATAATGATACAAAAATGATCATTCCCTCCAATATCGTGAATCATATCGCGATTGCAATATCAGTCAAAATAATCGCAATTAGATATTTTCCTAATCTCGTGCAGCCCTAGATCATGTGTCATCATTGGTCAGTAATGTGTGTGGCTGTAGTAACCTAATCGCTCATCATTTCGTAATATTTTGCATTATAGCATTAATGAGTACTTTTACTTTTGGTACTTTAAATAGCCTACATGTTGATGCTGATACTTGTACTTTTACTAGAGTAAGAGTTTAAATGCAGGATTTTTACTTGAAACAATATGTTTACACCGTGGTATTACTACACTGAAAAAAAAAAAAACTTGGATCAACTTAAAAAAATTGAAGTAATCAATCACACGAAATAGTTGACATTGACTCAAAGTAAATAATTTAATTTAGTTTAACCTGAAAAGTTTAACTCCATGCAACCACTTTTAAAGGTTGGGTCAAACTAATTATACATCCGAGTAAAATGTAAAATTAATAATTTTAGGTTGTCTCAAATAAAAAACTAACAGTTGTCATTATTTCAAAAGTATAGTAAATCAAATATGAAAAAACTGATTTTAATACATTTTGATCAGTGACTACTCAGAACACTTTCCTTTAGAACACATTTATATTTATTGTTTAATAAATTGATAAAATTGAACATCTGTTTCAAATGTATGAAGAGAAACAGTCTGCTTCAGCTGAACACCCGAAACAAGACTATTGATGTCATCAGAAGACAAATCATGGAGCTGTGAATAGTAGCACAACTCCTAAGACATCATACAGTACCCATGGTGAATTTACCGGGACATACATTTTATAATTCAGATGTGAGCCCTACGGTAGAGATCCATATGCCCGACACGACTGAAGCGCGGTGTCGCGATGTCATACATCCATGGTTGATGCGCCACGCCCCTGACCGGCAGCTGATTGGACGAATGCGTGTCGTGGGTTTGGCTTCTCGAGAATTTCAACAGATCTAATAAAAATGCTCTGATCAAATGAATGAATTCAGTTTAATGTCCCGCTGCCAATTTATATTGTATCCATATAATGAAAATGGATTCAACCATAAACATAAACTAGAATGTTTACTTTAAATGAAAAAAATAATAATTTTCAGCTATTTCAACGAGAAAATACACATTAAATGAACAACAGCAATGTTAGACTTTTTTCAGTGTACTTTTATTATTTTATATAAGTAAAATATTTTAGTCTTCCACCATTGCTCTTTGTATTTATGTTTGCATCTCATATGACATATTTGATAAAGCTATGATGTTTACTATTGAGACTTAAATGCGTATTAATTATTCATTAACAAGTAAGCTACATTTTTGGTTCTCTGTGGTATCATATCTCTAAGGGGACTTACAGATGTGTTATAATAATTTGTTTTTGAGGTTGAGACTCATAAAGATGCTTCGTCAAATCAAAACCTGGTTTGATGCATCAGTGGAAAGTCCGAGAAGTGGAAATTTGACTGAGAACGGTTGCTCAAAATGAGACTGAAACCACGTTAATGGTAATAATGACGATGACGGCGGTTCTCCGTTCCGCGGCGCTGTTCTGCGAGCTCAATGAACCCGCAGCAGGCCCTGTCCTGTCGGTCTGTCTGCCTGCCTGTCTGTCTCGCTCTTTCTCACCAAAACCTCGTCTGATAAATCGAGGCTTAAAATCAAAACGCATCCTAAATCATCCGTGTTCTCAGCTGAGTATACAAAAAAAACAAACAGGGAAACTGATATTCAGCGAGAGGTTGCAGGAAACGTAAAATATTCACACGAACACGACAGTCCTGCAGAGAGTCGTCTGTTTTGCTGTGGGCTCAACAGTGACCCAGCAGAGGAGGAGGGTTTGCTGTTTTTGCGGCCGTGTCGATCATAACCGCCGTTTTCCATATCGCCTCCCGGTGACAAGTGTGTGTGGGGAGGGGGTATTTTTACACCTGGAAAAAAAACCCTCTACCCGCCCTCCCTGTTCTCACTGACATATCGTCACCACATCTCACCCATAAAAATCAACCACACCAAAGCAGAAATCTCGCAGCTCAGCTCAGTCTCACCGGCCGAGAAGCTGCAGTTGTTTTCCAGCCTTTACCCCTTCGTTTCTGGAATAAATAAACCGTGTTTCCCACTTCACATGCACAAAACCAGCCCAGTCGACGTCTTAATGTGCTAAATGTTTGTTTTTTTTGCTGTTAGACGTGCGTTTGCCACACACATACATACATACATACATACACACACATACACCAGAGGATAACTGTGCCTCATTCCCCCCTTGTCGTGGCACAAACGCTCATAGACAGTGACTTTGGGAGGCATAACATGTAAAGAAAATGTTCCTGTCGTGGCATGGCTGATTCAGTACTCGTAACAGCCTCCAGAAAGACCTCCAGGGCACAGAAGAGGTACGCTTTGAGGCTCAGTTCCTCCGTGGCTGGGTGAACTTTATATCGGGCATATATTAACACTTTGTGGCCTGCTTTTTTTTTTCTCCTCCTCTAAGGCTGGAGGACTCCATTTTGAAGGGACCGGGTGTGCAGCCAGAGACTACACAGCAACTCGTTTCAGAAAAGGAAACCCATCTGTTTTTTCCGGGTAGCCTGCTGAACCATTTCACTGCTTCTCAGATGTGTTAGTGGTGGACATTTTTGAATTACTTCTATTTCTTTATTTTCGACTCCTGGGCGCATGTGTGCTGCCCAAGTGCGTGTCATGGGGGGGGAGGGAGGGAGGGGGGGGGGGCGAAGAAGATGCCAGTTTGTTGGCACAAGTTTGGCATGTGACATGTCATTGGTGACTGTAGCCTGGTTTAGGTTAATAATTGATGCTTGTAATTAATGGGAGGGGCTGGGCGGGTTGGGTTATTGAAGGTGTCGTGTGGTCACCCCGGTGCGTTTCTTTGGTGGCTGTCAGTTCAGATTTTAGAGGGGTTTTTTTCTTGGAAGAGAGATTTACGGCCCCTTCTGTGCTCCATGCTGTGGACCGGCTGGGGAGGGAGGCAGCGGTGACGACTGGCAGTGCGCACAGCAGAGAGAGAGTGACTTTCAAGGGGCAGGCAGAGTCTGCAGGCAGGAAATAGCCATTCAACAGAGCAGGAATATATCTATACACGGCGAATTGTAAAGTTGTAGTTATCACAAAGCAGAAAGGGGGAGTGTCGTTGGAGGAGCACAACACGCCTGAATCTCTATTCCAGGGGCCGCTGGACCAGGTTTTAGCGCATGTAGAGAGGAGGAGGAGGAGGGAGGAGGAGGGAGGTGGTGGTGGTGGTGGAGGGGGCAGTGAGTGAGTACGTTTCACAGGATCCAGGCCTAGTAGTATTGCCGCTGGGACTCTCCTCATCCGCTTTCAAAAAATTGGAAATTGGCACATTTAAACGCCAAAATGAGCGGGTTGAGGGTCATGTTAGTGGTGGCCGACACCGGAATGGTAAGATTCTCGCGACAGATCCCGTGTCATTTGGTGTTTTCTCGGTGATTTTGTTGTTTGATGCACACATAGACTGCATCTGTCGGGGGGGGAGAAGTGTGTGTGTGTGTGTGTGTGTGTGTGTGTGTGTGTCAGTGTCAGTGTGTGTTGGTGAACTTGTTTTGTGTCGTCTCGTTATGTGGCGTTTAGTGTTTGTCTCGCGCAAGCATGGAAGCCACTGTTAACCACGAGCGACACACACACACACACACATGCAGTTGCACACACACACACACACACACACATGTAGTTGCACACACCTATGCGCGCGCGCGCGCACGAACGGGTCCATTTTCTTTCCAGTTTGTGGTTGCATTGCCGGCGTTTTTCACGTCGGCTTGATATCTAACATGACGTGCTATAATTTATTGCCTTAATTGTGTGTGACTACTGTATGCACGCGCGCGAGTTTACAGGCTGCTGACCTTATCATTTTCATCATATCGCGTTGATTTACATCAAAGGCTTTACAGCTGGGGTTGCGGTGTTTTGCGCAGAAGCTCTCCCAAAAAATGTCACATTAGGTCGGTCCGCTCGTCGTCAGTGAGTCTGTTTACGTTTTATTTTGACATCATGTGAAGGCAGATTGTGTTGTTTATCACGGATTTTGGTGTCTGAGCTGTGTCACTTTAAAAAAAAAAATGTCATCACAAGCTGCCTGGGATAACTTTAGATAAGCTGCAGCGATGGTATGACAGATTGTAGATACATGCTGTGCTAAAAAACATGGATAAAGTGTAAAATCAAAACAAATTGATGTAAAATGAATGCAAAGATGTATCTCTTAGTTTTCAACTATTCAGTTAATTGCCAACTATTTTAATCGTTTGAGTCGTGTTTTATGAAAAAAAAGTGAGTTGTGGACAAAATACATTTGAGGACGTCCTCTTGGACTTTGGGAAACACTGATCCACATTTTTCTCAATTTTCTGACTATTTATAGACCAAACAACTAATCGATTAATCGACAAAATAATCAACAGGTTAATCGACAATTCAAATAATCGTTAGTTGCGGCCCTAAAAGTCATCCCAACTTTAATGTTTATGATTTTTTGGTAAGCTCCACTCTGATCATTTTCTGTTCATGTTTTAGGGAGGAACCATGTCAGCATGAGCGGGCCTTACCCAGGCCCTGGCAGAGAAACTCATCAGTCCAGCTGCCCTTTGACCTCCAGCCGAGACCTCTCCGCCCACTCCTGCCCCTCCAGACACCATGACCGCAGGGTTGGGCTAACCATGTCTGCTGCCACCTCCTCCCTCAAGCATGCCTCCGTCTATGGGTTTACACAAAGGGACCACTCCTCCTCCTCCTCTTCTTCTTCTTCCTCCTACAGTCCTCTCAGGAGGCTGCAACATCTCACCACCATGGTGAGCCAGCCTGACCTGGTTCTGCCAGTGAGGGAGCCAGAGAGGAGCTGGGAGTGGGGGGTGAATAAAAAGGAGAGGGGGAAGGGGATGGAGAGGGAGAGGGACTCCTGGGCTGATTGCAATAGCAGTGATTATTCTGGCACCGGGAACACAAGCAGGGAGGAGAGCTTTGGTGGCTCTTCTGCTGGAGAAAAACAACCTGTGGTCCAAACTAGAAGTCGAGATGTGCCAGTAGCCAATCGCAGCGATCCTATGGTCTCCGAGAAAAAGACAGAAGGTTGTTTCTCAGGCCCGCCCAGCCCGGCCTTCTCTCTCGATAGCAACAGCCCCTTCGCTAACGGCTTCCTCCACTTTGAATCCTCTTTGTTTGAGGACGACGACAATGATGCAGAGCGCGACACCGTGTCACCTCTGGGAGGAGGCTTGCAGGACAAACAGGAGAGGGCGGGGAATGATCTTCAATCCACTCCTGGACACTTGAATTCAGACTGCAAAGATGCTACCCTGTCGTCAGCTAAGGTGGTCACCCGGTCCCAGTCTTCGGGTCAGCGCAGGAGATACTGGGACGGCTCAGATGACGAGTGGGAGAGCGACACCGAGCTGTTCCTGTTTGGAGATAGTCCCTCAAGGCATTCAATGGCAAGTTGTATCCTTATTACCCAAGTAAACAAAATAACAGCTTTCAGGCCCCCCCCCCCCAATGTTTTCACACGCAAACCCTGAGCATGACATAGCCTACTGAACACCTGCAGTGCCTTTCACCTGTTGTAACAGAATATCAGTCATTGTGAATAATGGTTGGGCTCAGGTGAGACACGGCTCCACAACTATAGCTCTGTCATTGATAAATATGGGTGTCTAAGGAACTAAAAGAAAACATTCAGCTTTGGTATTCAGACTGTGAGGGGAGCTGAATGGGGGCTCATTGAGGTAATTTAGGTACTTAAAAAACCCTTAGCGCCTGAATGCAAAAATCAAACTCCTTCGCTGAGTCATAACTTAGTCAAATCTGAAGACACAGACATGATACACACGTTTAGATTCAGTGTGACTTTCACGTTCTGAGGATATCAGTATCTCAGATGTACATCACAAATAAATGTCCTTACATTTGCTTAGACGTTGTAAAAAAAAAAAAAAGATGCTCCTTTTAATTCCACAACTTGCCTGAGAATCATCACTTTTTCGAGTTTTCTTCAGTATCAAAGTAATCCAGTGATAGTTGTCTGTACATCCATGGGTATACTGCAAACAGGAGCTGCTAATAGCTAATTCGACATACTTTTAATGGTTCTACTTTGACAAAATGTTAACTTTATATAGGCGAAAAGAAGGGGGCTTAAGTTGTTGATGTCTTAGAAGTCAGACAAAGAATTATAATTTTATGTGACAAAATCCAGTAATATTTTTTTTTTTTCTGTTGAATGCGTCTATATATTTTTTGACAGCAATGAGGCTCAATGTCCCATCAACATGGTTTGTGTATTGCTGGAGACACTTTCTTCTATCTATTTATATACAGATATTTACTGTGTGTTGATAACCTGTGGACATACAGACAAAAACATATTTTAAGCAATTAAATCAATCAATTCTGTGCAAAGTGTCCGACTTTGAAAACACCGGACCCGTAACTTGTATTCATTGTCACAGGTTCTGCTTTTGTTTCCACTGTTCTCTGCCTGCTTTGGGAACACTTGTTCAAAGAAATGTTTGGCACAGCCAACAAAAGCCTCCATGTATCCACATGTGGCAGTAGCAACAGCAAGGACACAATTAGCAGATTTTTATGATGCGCTGATGGCAAGGTCACAAAAACACCTATTTAGTTTAACAAATCACAGTTTTTAGTGTCCTGTAGTTTAAAGAATCTTACCTTATCTGACCAACGCAACTACCTGGAAAAACCTGTGTTAAGAGGTAGTTGGAATGATGCTACCCTGAATCTGTAATTGGGCTCTAATCAGACTCTGCTTGGGGCCTATATGTACAGAAAACGACAGGTTGTGGTTTTATAGTTAGATCCTGGAGATTGTCGGCAATGTGAGGTTACCAGGCAACCAGTGGAGACCCCAGTTTTTGTATGGATTAAACAAACATAATCTAATGTGTTAATTAGTAAGCTGTAGAAGTGTTGCTAGGTGGATTGTTTTGACTGTGTGGACAGAGCCAGGCTAGCGGTTTCCCACTGTGTATTCCTAGCCTAGCCTAGACTAGGATTTTTTTTTTAAACATATTTCAAGACGTTTTTAAAACGGTTGGATATTTAGACTCTTTCTTTAGTCGTTATGCTAAGCTAAGCTAACCAGCTGCTGGCTGTAGCTTCATATTTAGCATACAGACATTTCTGTCTGGTCATGAAAAACTCATCCACAAAGTTAAATAAGTGTGTTTCCTAGAATGTTGAAGCATTTCCTTAAGAAATGTATCCGTTATGGTGTTCCCCAGGGATTTTAGGACCACTGTTATTTTCTGTGTATATGCTGGAACTGGGTCACATATTTCAGTACCACCATATTAGTTAGCATATTAATATCCTTAAAAGGAACATTGATCATGATATGATTTCTATGTGGCTTTTTCCTACAAGTGTTGTACAATTATAACATTCTTATGCAGATTGATTTTTAACAATTTATTCTGGCTTTGTGATATACAATGGTCAAAAATATAAAGATAAAACTTTATTGAGCTCCAGAAGGGAAAAAACGCACAAAGACCAGCCAGTTTGTTGCCAGTTCAAGCTGTCACGTTCAGTTCAGTACAAAACTAGGCTAGATTATAAAGTTAATAGCTAAGCAGACTACTATTTACTACAAATATTCAGTGTTAAAGATTAATTTGTACATGTACTAAACGCCTCTACAGGCTAGCTTTTCCCCTGCTTCGTGTTTTAATACCAAGCTAAGCTAATCATCTCCTGGTCGTAGCTTTAGAAAGATATGACATATTGACTTTCTAGTCACACTCTAGAAAAACTGAATAAGCATATTTTCCGAAATGTTGAACTATTCCTTTAAAATGCTCCAGCCAAGGTTACATCATAGCAGCAGCCAGTATTGGCCCTCTGGCCATTCCTGCTTCATGCCGGTCATAACTCATGCCTGCTCATATACCCCGCTAGTCCTCTCAACCTGCTGCTGTGAGCAATTACTAACATTAACACAAAGGATATAGTAGCCACTACTGCAATCAGGTTGTGACATTCTTCTACTGTGATTTGTGTTATGGTTTGAAACCTGTTGTGGAACAAGAGAGGACTAAAATTAGACCTCAGAAAAAAGCCTGTAGAAAACATTGGTGGTCAGAAGCTAAAACCTTTGATCCATTATGCAGTGTTATATGTATAAAAGAAGTTTTTTTTTTTTATAAGATTGTATTCAGATTTGTCAGTATACATATATATTTTAACACAAAGGTTGTAGCTAAATAACTTTCATTTCACAGCCTTTATCTTTGTTTTAATGCTGGATTCAGACTACACAATATTTCTAATCAAAACTTTCCGTCATTTACGACACACGTAATTAAATGATAAAGGAAGTGCTAGGAAACGACTTACAGGAACAAGAATGTAAACAAACCAGATGACATAATACTCTCATTTGCATGTGTGATGTCATAGTGCATCATTTGCATAAAGCTTTTTGGTAAAGGGAAAGACACCCCGTCCTGTTGGCGAAGAGCCGCGAACTGTGATTACTGTGAGCAGCATGCACAGGAATTAATTACAATATAATATATCTCGCTTTGTCTAAAGTTGATAAATTTGTCACAAGTTTTTTTTTTTAATAAAATTGCTAAGAGGATCTGAAAAATCGCTAAATCTAGCAAGGAAGTTGCCAAGTTGGTAACACTGGTAATGAGGCGTCCCAGATGGATGTCGTGCACTATGACACACTACACGGGATAAAACTTCTGCCGGGTTGGGATAGAATAGGGGTGGTATCGTGGAGTCTGAACCTAGCATAAGGTATGCACCTCACAGTTGGTTCACATTTCCTGCCACAACAGTTAAGGCAAAAACCCAGAGAAGCTGAGACACATCAAGCAAGGTCAGAAAAATCTTACAGGTAAACAAATCCCCAGCAGCCTCCTATTTTGGCCTCAGAGCTTTAAAAATAAACAAGATCTTCTCATTGGTTAGCGATTTGCACTGTTGAAGTAGTTACTACTTTGGTTGATTTTCATAAATGTAATATTTATGATTTTTTAATACACAGTCTTGGAGGATCAGCAGGTGTTTGACAAAGGCTGACATGTATGATCATCAGCCGTGAAATGTCACATTATGGCTTATGCAACATGTCAATGTTAATGTCTTTCAAAGTAGAGTAAATGCACATCAGTGGGTCACGATGTTGAAATGACAAGAGCGGCCAACACACATGTAGTTCTGATACAGAACATTTGGTGAGAACACAAAACCTGTCATTTTCATTCGTCTGATTTTTCTTTCTTCATTGTCATGTTGTCGACAGCAGAGCAGCCTCAAGAAAAAGTCTTTGCCGCCTGTAAAGTTTTTAGAGGGTGAAGTTATTTGGGCAAAGTTCAACCGAAGACCATGGTGGCCCTGTGAGGTGACCGTTGACCCTGCACAGGGAATCTATCACAGAGTAAAAGGTGGGCCTGAGACATTGTTGACTTTATGTGATTACCTACATTGTATATGGGTTGTTTTCAATTGTGTGATATGCTCTATGGATTGTTTGGTAGCCAGTTAATTGACAACCCCAGCTTGAACAGTGATTAGCAATATCTGCACGTTATCTCTAGGTTAACTATATCGGCCACAGCACTTAAGTGCACTGTACCTCAAAGTGTTGTGTGTCGACCAAAGCGTTTTTCCTTGGCCAGCCGACCAATTACAGGGAAGGGGAGGCAGGACAAATACCAAAAAGATCAACCGTCACATCCAACATTGGAGTGCTAATCAACAATGCAGAAGAAATTAATACTGCTGGCAACATAGACCGGTGGGTCCGTCCTCTCTCCCTAAGTGCTTCAGCCTTCCCTTTATCCAGAGCAAGGGCCAGAGCAAGTACTCTACTTTGTGCCAACATTTTTACTTCGGCAGATATTCCGTATCAAAGCAACTATACACAACCAAAGTGTTTCAGCAAAAAAAAATGTGCCTCCAAAGCACTCTCAAGCACTCCCAGCTGGCCGTTTTCATAAACCGCCTGCTGTTTACAGCTGGGAAAAAAACACTTTGGTAGACACACACAGCCTTATTAGCAAAGCCTTATAGCCACCAGCTATTGTCTGACCAATCAGAATTTGGTCGACCAAGAGCATATCGACCAACCAACCGGAAGGTGCAGCCCCAACCAATACATCAAAAAGCTGATAAGATTGTCTGGGATAATAATTTAGGACATAATAAAGGATGCATGCGGAAAACACATGCAGAAATGTGTAGTTATGAATGAATATTTTTTTATTATTGTGTCATGCATATATGACAGCCCACACAGGTTTACAAGACACCATTACCTAGGACAAAGGACCAGATGCCAAAGTAACCACATACCCTAAACAAATAAACCTTCTGCTCTTTTCAAGCTTTAGAAACAAAAGTCGCCAACTTATAAATACTAAATTTAAACAACCACTCCAATTGGTCATCATCCATGCACTAGAACATTTCAGGATTTTGGACAGACATTTCATGTAAGATCGGTGTTCTTAACTTATCATAATTCGGACAATACAAAAGAAAATACAAAATGTAGTTATAATATATGAATATATATAATAATGTATGTAGTTATAATATGAACTGTTCTATTTCCTACAGTTGGCATGTCAAATGTCATATATGGTCAGGTTACCAAATGGAGAGAACCATTTATTTTTTATTTTTTTTAATATCCTCAAATTAGATCGTAATTTAAGCCCAATTCAGACCAAAGATTTGCGACGAGACGCGTTCAAACTTGCAACGAGCCGGTCTGCAGCGTTCTAAACCCTGCCAGTTCACACCAATGAGACGAGACGGTGTATCATCTCCATAGCAACTACTCTTTTTTTGTAGCTGGATATATCATTTGTTGTGCCTAAATATGAATGTGGATAACGTTACAGATCGTGAGATGCTTGCTACAGTTAGATTTCTAGTGATGAATCGGCGAAAATACGTTTTATTTTTCTGTTTCGGGGCTTTGTCTTAGGCGCTCTCTCTCTTCAGTCTTTCTCTAGCTCGCACGACCGTCTTGACTGACTTCTCTATTGGCTGTTGAAACAGGTGACGTCCCTTACGTTCTAAAACCAGCCTCTGGAGACTGGACCATCTGTCGCAGGCACCACCATCAGCTGGTTTGAATCGAGCTGAGACGGGCCGGTTCAGACCGCTGGAACCTTTCTCTGCGACGTTCTAAAACGGTTTTGTCTTTTCGCGAATCTTTGGTCTGAACTGGGCTTTAGAATAAAATTCTCACATTTTCTCACATTGCCATCTAAAACCACATTATACTTTCAACCAATGGATCTTGTCCTTCCCTTTTGAAAGCGGTTATTTCAAGCACTTGCATGCGCTGACATGTACACTGACCGCATTATGCTTTCATGCTAGAATACTTAAGACTTTTTTCAGTTTAAGTCTAGTCACAAACACCGAGGTATGCCACAAACTGCTGGAATTGTGGGTTTAAGTTTATTTTCACTGTCTAGTAAATCATTTGGCCATGTAACAATATGTCATGCTCAAAATTCTGACACTAGTATGCACATTTGATTGTGGTTATGTAAAGAGTTTAGTGTTCTAGCATTTTAAAGCTCCCTTTGCTTAGTTGATGCACTTGTGTACTTCCTGTGCACGATGATGTAGTTTAATATGCGTCTTATGAGATTGACGCTGATGTTTGTTATTGTCTTAGAACCCAGTGACCGGCCCTGTCGGCTCTACCATGTCAGGACCTTTGGGGAGCCTGTTGAGCTAACCTGGGTGGAGGAAAAAGCAACTCACAGTTTCCACGGAGGCTTTGAATTTGAACAGCTCACCCTACTGCGCCGGAGGGGGAAGCAAAGGGAGCAGAACTACAAATACACTGTAATTACTATTTTATGAATGATGAGTCTCTACTTGCATGCCTTAAAAAGAAGTTGGTCAAAAGCATCATCGTTGGTGGGTGATCATCGTGTTGGACAAAAGAAAGTTTGCAGTTTTTTCTGTAAGCCGGTATGTTATGTGACGATTGAGCAGTGTGCCTTTATCTTTCTGCAGATTGCGAAGCGTTTTCAGGACTCTTGGAAATTGAGTGTGGCGGAAGCTGAATTTGTTCTCCAAGAGCGATCCAAAATGGCTTCCTCCATTACTTCGTTGATAGATGATGCCTTCCACGACACTCCCACACCGGAAAGAGAGAACAAGGCACGTCCCATCTTTCCTCTCTCTACTTCACCCACCCTTCCTGAGACTTCGCACATGACCAATGGATCCAATTCATCCCCAATTACAACTCCAGCAAAGCCAAGCACTTTAAGGAAATATTCTGGCAAGAAGAAACCAAGTAAATCAAAGGACATAAGTACTAAACACTCTAAAAAGACATTGCGTAATAGCCCTGACCAATCAGATAGAGACAATGGAGAGTGCCCATATTCTGACCTCGACTCAGTCCCTAAGATTTTGTGTCCTAATGCACTTGAACGTCAGTCTAAGCTAGTTCCAACACAGCCATCTGTTACAGTTGTCAAAGAGGTAAAGAAGCAGCCAGAGATTCAGAGTGGTCTTTGGTTCAGTAAATCAAGCAAAGACAGACGACCTAAAACAACCAGCCCGATGCCAGACCGCACTCTCTTTAGCAAGGTCCCCTGTAAGAAAAAGAACTCATCTGTTGTAAGTAAAAAGTCACTGGTTCCTAGTGCCTCCTCTTCCAGTGGTGCGTCCAGTGACCAGTCAGGATTGTCAGAAAAGCATAAGACTCTGGTACCTGCTGAAACAAATATTTCACCTGAACAGTCAGGACATTTGAAATGTAAAAACACACCGGTTGCTAAAAGGCCTTTTGGTACAACTGGCAGTCCCACTGACCAGTCAGGATTGCCAGATAAGCATAAGACTCTGGTACCTGCTGAAACAAATCTTCCACCTCAACAGTCAGGACATTTGAAGTGTAAAAAACCCCTTGTTGCTAATAATCCTTTTGATACAACTGGCAGTCGCAGTGACCAGTTAGAATTGTCGGACAAGCATAAGACTCTGGTACCTGCTGAAACAAATATTCCACTTAAACAATCAAGACATTTGAAGCGTAAAAACACCCCGGGTGCTAAAAGGCCTTTTGTTACAACTGGCAGTCCCACTGACCAGTCAGGATTGTCAGAGAAGCATAAGACTAAGGGACCTGCTGAAACAAATCTTTCACCTGAACAGTCAGGACATTTGAAGTGTAAAAACACTGCGGTTGCTAATAGGCCTTTTGGTACAACTGGCAGTCCCACTGACCAGTCAGAATTGTCGGACAAGGATAAGACTCTGGCACCTGCTGAAACAAATATTCTACCTGAACAGTCAGGACATCTGAAGCGTAAAAACAGCCCAGTTGCTAAAATGCCTTTTGGAACAACTGACAGTCGCACTGACCAGTCAGGATTGCCAGATAAGCTAAAGACTCTGGTACCTGCTGAAACAAATATTCTACCTGAACAGTCAGGACGTTTGAAGCATAAAAACACTGCGGTTGCTAATAGGCCTTTTGGTACAACTGGCAGTCCCACTGACCAGTCAGAATTGTCGGACAAGGATAAGACTCTGGTACCTTCTGAAACAAATGTTCCACTTAAACAATCAAGACATTTGAAGCGTAAAAACCCCCCGGTTGCTAAAAGGCCTTTTGGTACAACTGACAGTTGCACTGACCAGTCAGGATTGCCAGACAAACGGCAGTCGCTAGTGTCTGTTGATACTGGTTTGCTTTTTGACAAGTGTAAATTTTCAAAGAGCAGAAAGACAGTCAGTAATACAGTTGACACTGTGTCTGAATCATTGTCTGACCAATTAAGTAGCTCAGATGTTAAAAAGGCCTTGGAGCCCAGTCCAGTCAGTTTCAATGACTTATCCAGGTTGAGTGTAAAGAGAGTCAGTCGAACTCAACATTCGGACACGATGGAAAATAAAAAAGTCCATGTAATTGACAGGATTTCTGACCAAGCAGAAGAAAAAGAAAGCAACAAGACTCCTGCGTCCACTTTGAATGTTGACTCTACTGACCCATTAGCAAGGCTAGAAAAGCAAACAATTATTGTCTCTAAGTGTAGGCTGCCCTTTGTCAAATTAATACGCAAGGACATCAAAGGTAAGAAGTTCCTAAATTCCAGTGTAACCATTAGTCCCAATGACCAACCTAGATGTACAAAGAATGAAAAAACACCAGATACTAATGTGAGTAAAAAGTCCTCTAAACAATCAGATTGGGTGGGTGACAAGGCAAGTGTCTCCATAGATCAGGCAATAAGTTCAGAATCCATAAAGGTCTCAGTTAAGAAGTTGAAAGCAAGTGGTGGGACTGGTATTCTTCGTCTCTCGTCAGAATCATCACAAGGTAAAACTATCATTGCCTCAGATGTGGCAAGTGTGTCTGATGAGTTAGGTAGCCCAGAAACGGAAAGGGTACCAGGTTTAAATGTAAGCCCAAGCAATGTGACTTACTCATCCTCTAACCAATCAGAACAGTCTAAAGTTAAGAAGCCCCCTGCATCTAATGTAACAAGCATGTCATCTGACCAGTTAGGCAGCTCAGAGAAAAAAAATTCATCTGCCACTAGTACAGCTTTTACTACAACTCCTCTACCTTCTCACCGGCACGGGGATTTAGTATGTAGGGAAGCGCATGTGCCCGAAGGCCTGTCTTCTGCGAAATCCAAGAAAGTTGTCCACAAATCAAAGCAAGTACCAGATGAAGTCAAAAAAGTCCATGAACCGCCTGCCCACCTCCCAGCCAGCAGTCGGCTGATGACCAGAGCCCTGAAGGCCATGCAGGAGGCGGAACAGAAAAAGCGTGAAAAAGCCAGAAAGGAGTCTGAGCAGAAAGAACTTCTGAATCCATACAGAAAAGCTGATGACCTTGTATGCAACTCTGCACGCAAGTCCAAAGACCTTTGCACTAAAATAGAATCTGTTAAATCATATTCTAATAACAATGGTAAGTGTGATCAGGACACTATTTCTAGCTGTAGCAGCACCCCTTTGACGTTTACTGATTCAGTTGACTTTGAAGTTGATGTCAAGAGCGAAGATGAAGACCTCTCAATATCCTCAACTCCACCAATGGACTTCATACCCCTTACTTCTAAGGTAAAGGCAAAGAAGGAAGATCATTCCTCTGACGTACACTCCTCGTCCTCACCTTCATCACCATTTTCTTTTATGAATGCCTTTAAAAACGTGGATGAGGTATCCTTCCAGTCCCTGACAAATGAGGGCGATGGTAAAGCCGTCTCTTTCAAACCAGACACAAACTACAAGTTCAGCACTTTTCTCATGATGTTGAAGGACTTGCATGACACTAGAGAGCGAGAGGGGACCCCCTTAGAACTGGAAATTGGGCCACCAAGTGCACATGTGAAGGAGGAACCCTTGGTGATGCCTGGGGAGGCTACACCTGCAGTCCAAGATCCACAAATTGAACATGTTAATACAAATTCAAATTCCATTCCAGACAAAATTGAAATCAAACACAATGAGGAGAGCACAAGTCAGACGTCCAAGAGGCTCTATAACAGGAGGGGCAGCTCCACTGGGGTAAAAAAGAAAGCCAACCGCCAAGTGCCTTGTCGTCCTGCCAGGTCTGGACCTGGTATTCCAGGAGTGGAGTTTTTGCCAGCAATGGACTTTACATCAGGAGTGAATTGCTCATCAAGAGTCCAGTCCCTGTTAGGCATACAGACCAGCAGCTGGAAGAGGCAGGCTGGAGGTGGTGAAGGAGTAGCTGGGGAGGAGAAAGCGGAGGAAAGGTGGAGCAGAGTAAATGAGAATCTACAGAACATGGTGCCTTTGGAGCAGAGGGGATGCAACACTACACTGTGTCTGGAACAGCCGAATGGCCTTGTTGCAGACTGCACTGAGACTAACACAAGCTTGATGCACAACACTGGAGAAGGCGACAAAGCTCCAAAAGGTAAGGACAGTCTAGTTTACTGTCTGCCAGATGTAGTACACGTTGTGTAATGCGTTATTGTAGTTTGGCCTACTGATATGGCAAGCAATTTGCGTCAAAAAAGGCACTCTTTCTCAGAGTCATAACTCAGTCAAGTCTTAACACAGAAATTATGCACATATCTTTAGATTTAGTGAGACATCCACTTTCCGAGGATATTATTATCTCAGATGTCCATTGGACAATTAACATCCATCAATTGACTTAGAAATCATAGAAAAAAGCTGCTCCTTTATAACTCTAGAACTTGCCTGGGAATTAGAGAAGTCAACGGTTAATCATTTAACCATCACATTTATTTTTAACTGGTTACGCATATCAATCTATAGGTTAAAATGAGAATAGCTGGAACACCTTAAAGTGAGCTTGTGCCAGAGTTGTTGCTAGCTTCGGGGCTAAGCCCCTTCACTTAAATCAGGTGGTAAGAAAGACACGGGAACTTGGCTTGGGTCTTGGGGAGTTGTAGCATTTATTCACCAACAAATAATCTAAATTGTACACATACTGTCTACGTTTTACAGCTATAACGTAACTACTAACTTTATATTCTCTCTCTCTCTCTCTCTCTCTCTCTCTCTCTCTCTCTCTCTCTCTCTCTCTCTCTCTCTCCACACAACCTACAAGTTATTCCTCAAATGAGCTTGCTACTTGTAAAACACATTTTTGTTTTAAAAAAAACATCTTAATAGAGCTCAACAGTGACCGCCCACTATTTTTCGGCTCTGTCTCTGGAAGTGTTTTTCCTCATTAAATTGTGTCATTGACGTTTTGAAAATTGCTTAGCCTATATATAGAGTTTTAAGTCTGGAACCAAGCCAACCAGCTACGAGATGAATAGTGAGCATAACACATTTGATTCGGCGCAAAAAAACATTTTGAAAACGTCAAAAAAGACAAAGGTACAAGACCGTGTACAGAAACTATCAGAGACTTCAATGGTAGAAGCTCGCTTTAGCCGTTCGCGGTTTCGGTAAACTTTTCTATGGTAACAGCGAGTTGGACCAATCAGAGACGTTGCTGTTACGCTTAGGATTGTGGGTAGTGTAGTTTTTCTCCATTAAGTCGCAGATGTTTTTCTTCAAACAAGGTTGATTTCATACGGACTTGTAGCTTCTACAGGAGCAGAAACCTTCGTTTCACAACCACGTAGCTCGTGGTCAGTCTACCTCGGATGGTTTAGACATTATGACTGATATTCTAAATCCTTATGGAGAAAATCAATGGGATTTTTACTTCCGGAGTCGGCTGTGGGCGGGACTGTTGAGGTCTATTCCCCTGATGTTTAGACCCGGCAGGGAGTGACTTGGTGGGCTGCCGGGCTTGCAATTCATAGTTTTCAGTCACGTGACTGATGCGGAGACCTGGAGGGCAAAACACACTGGGAACTCCATAGAGCTGCCGCACAAATCTTCATCTTTTACAACCCACAAGTGTTTAGATCACCTCTCAAAATAGAAAAAAACAATGATTTTTATACAAACTGCAACACATGTGACCCATATACAGCACCCACTGCGGTGTTTGTCATTTAAGTGTGTGTATTTCAACTAGATAGCGCACTAGCTAGCTATGCTGCTCTTTGACTCCACGTTCATAACATGTTATCGTAACTTACCACTGCTCATTTGAAAAGGCTGCTGCAAGAAAATGTGTCGTTTATGTTATAAAATGTGTGTTTGAATTGCATTTTGTTATGCAATTCTGTCTGTCGTTGGACACGTTTCTGGAAGGATGGCTCGCTAACGTCAGCTACGCTAGCTAACACTAGCAGTCAGAAACAAACATCTATGATCCATTGTCTGTTTGATAATCTACACGTTTTCTTGCGGTGGCCTTTCTAAAATTAGCAGTGGTAAAAGTTACTATAATCCGTTACGATAAAGGAGTTAATAAGCAGACCGAGGTAGCTAGCGTAGTTAAAAGCTGAGCTGATTCGTTAGCAGACAGTGGAGGGCAGCTTCTTTTTGCCCTCCAGGCGCGTTTCCATACTGCCGTGACATCACGTGAAATCTATAAATATACTGGCGGAAATCCTGCAGCTCTGACCACCAGCTGCTGGACAGCTTTCACAAACGAAAGCTACATCACAACTACACAACTACGTGTGTTTTTAAGAAATTAATTATGAATAGTAGAAATCAGCAGTCATTGGTAAAATAAACTGGAAGCTTAGCATTAAATGCGCAGATTTCAAATCAGTGCAAATACTGAGGACCTTGGCAAGCTGTTGCTCTTCTTGGTCTTCATGGTTTTTTTTTTGTGATACACAAATGGTATAGGTTGCTTCCATCTGCTAAGCTATGTACCAGTGTTTTTTTGTTTGCACAGGAGTATTTTCTCCAGTTTTGGGTTTATGCGGCACAAAGGAATCTACTCGAAGCTAATGACAGGAAACAACCCCAAAACTCATAGTACTGTGGTTGTATACAGATAACCAGCAGGCTGTCAAGTTGGAGTGCCGAGCATAAGAAAAAGGCAGTTGTCTAAAAGGGTCCAAAGGGACACCTCAAACTGTCATTTAACCATCATACTAAATATGTGTGCCCATGGTATTAGCGTGATAAGATAGGATACAATAGTCTTCTTGTTTATATCACTGCATGTTACACACTATAAACAACAGGGATTAAAAAAAGATAGTGTCCTTTCTTATATATCTTTTTCAGCACATAAGCGAATAAGAAAACCAAGCAAGAGGCTGATCGAATGGACTGAAGAGTATGATCAGATTTTCTCCACCAGGAAGAAAACCAAAAAGCCTCTCCAGTCGATCGGAAAGGTAAAACTCATACAAAGTAAGATCTGCTGTAACTTTATAATTACTAGGGGTGTAACGGTACACAAAAATCACGGTTCAGTACGTACCTCGGTTTTGAAGTCATGGTTCGGTTCATTTTCGGTACAGTAAGGTACAGACAAGTAAAGTAAAGAAGCAGGTGCTTGTTGTTTATTATTAATATTCCTAGCATTGTCTGTTGTGACAGGAATTGTAGTTACTGGCATCTCCAACTTCCACTCCAACAATGCCCTCTGCCAGATTTGTGCTCGTGTGTTGTTCATAAATTGGCCGAGTTTGCAGAACATGGCTTACCATGTTCCACTCAGGTGATGTGATGGTCAGTCACTGTTAAGTAGCTCCGCTGCTATAAAAACACCAATGGCATTTGTCATTGCTTTGCCCGATCTGAATTACCTGTTTAACCCTTGTGTTGTCTTCCCGTCGATCTGCAACTTTTAGTTTTTCTGTGTCAAAATTTAAAAGTAAAATTGGTCGACACTTTTTCTCACTTTTCCTTACAAGTTTTTTTTGGTCACTTTTTCCGATGTTTTTGTTGGGGTTTTTTTGCGCTTTTTTGACATTTTCTTTTTTTCCCACTTTTTTAAAATCTTTTTTTAGACATTTTGTCAATTTTTTCAATGTTCTCGTATCATTTTTTTTCTTCCAAAATGCTATAAAATTGATTAAAACACCCAAATTCAATGGAAGTAGTGAACTGATCATTTATTTTACGGAACCATCCACGTTATTTTATCTTTTTTGACAATGTGGTTGAAAGAAACCCAAATTTTCTGATATAGAAACTTTTTGAAAACGGGTCAAATTTGATCCGAGGACAACATGAGGGTTAAATGCCGAGGGGAGCTGCGTTTGCACTACGCTCGTTTGTTTCCTTGTAGCATCGATATTCACGTTTGCGTGGTGCCGTTTTAAGTGAGTTAACAAGTTTGACGTGTTGTCAGAAACATACCCGATCACTAATGAGCAATGTCGGCACACTACTTTCGTCTTATCCACTTGTTTTTGTCCGTTGTTGTATTTCACCGGGAAACCGGAGTTTTCCCAAAAAGGAGACCTTAATGATAACGGAGGGTCTTCAAGCTCTGGCTTCTCTACATTGGCCATTACGCTAGCTAACGAGAGGCTTGGCTGGTATAAGCATACTGTGTGTAAGCGCTCAAAGTGCAGGGCGGAGACTTAACAAACTTTTGGTTCGCCACTTAATATGTTCGTGTGGGAACTCGGAATTGAAGTATGTTCCACACGCAAAAGAAGCCTAATCATTTCTGTTAAAGATTGCATTCTGTGTACCGTTCCGAAAATCCTGTACCGTTCCGAAAGTCCTGTACCAAAACGGTCCGGTACGAGTACATGTACCGTTATACTCCTAATAATTACATGTTGTTATATAAGCATATGGCATTAAGCATCCAATATCACTTGTTTTTCAGCCACACATGAAGCTCGTATCACTGATTTGACAATGAAATCACGTCATTTGTTTTCTCAGGCCACTCAGCCCATTTCGTCAATGTCCAAACCCCCGGGATCGGACAACAGCACACACGACCACCCATCCTTGAGCTTACTTCCTGAAATACAGACGCCACCTCCTGAGGAAATTGCTGCAACAACGCCCTCTGAACTGCAAATTCCCAGCACTGAAAACGCAACCCCCCAAGATGCACCGGTGCTTTCCATCGACACACTAACCCCTCCTCCTGAAGCTGACCCCTCGCCGTCAGAAGGCCTCATCAAAGGCAACGGTGAGGAAGTGTTTGTGTTTCTTTCTTTGCTATTTTATGCGTACAAAGTTACAAAGACTGTCTGGGAAACCAAAGTAAAGTCTTCTGGGTAAATGTCAATACACTACATGGCCAAGCGAATGTGGACACCTGATATCTAATCTGCTGCTATAAAAGCCTGCACTCTTTTCCGGGAAGGCTTTCAACAAGATTTTGTATGCTGGCTCTGGGGATTTGCCCCATTCAGCCATAAGAGCATTAATTAGGCCTGCCACTGATGTCGGGCGGTAAGTCCTGGTCCACAAATGTGTTGGCTGTGGTCAGGGCTCTGTGCAGGCCGAACCAAATCTTCCACACCAAACTGGAAAAACATTTCTTTATTGTCCTCGCTTTATGCATGTATTGCCATGTTGAAACAGGAAATGGATTAATCTGTTGATTATTTATTTATAATAGTGAAAATATTGAGAAATGGCGTCACAATTACCCAGAGCCCAAAGTGACACCTTCACAATGTTTGTTTTGTCCAACCAACAGTCCAAACCTCAACATTATTACTAATACATTAACATTATTCAAATTATATAAAAAGGAAAAGCAGCAAATCTTCACATTTGTGAAGTTGGAACAATAAAATGTTTTACCTGAAAAATGACTGAGGGGGTCGTAAGATTATTAACTGGAGAGCATTGAACAAAAATGTGTTCTGCTGCACAAATGTGTTTTCATTTTTTTGGGACTTTTCTGTCATCTTTGCTGTTTTTGTGAAAATATTTGATAATTTCACCTTGGAATTTGAATGAAGCCATCAGAAGTTTAGAAGGGATTTCCTCTGATGATGCTAACAACTCACAGCAGTCTGTCTCTCCAGAAACACAAGCCTAAAAGACTGGGAACCACGGGTTAAATATTCAACAATGCATTACGTCTTTTAATGTGACATTAAATCCATAGGAAACGTTCCCATGCTGGAGAAGAAGCGAAAGAGGAAACCCACTCAGAAGATCCTGGAGTACTGTCTGGAGGCAGAGGCCTCAACAGGCCCCAAGAAGAAGGTACATTTCATGTGTGGTACATCTGTAATACTTGTATTTTACTTGAGTATTCACATCAAGTATTTAACCATTATATAATATATTTCTACTCTGCTACATCTCAAAGGGGAAATATTGTACTTTTTACTAAATTTAAAATGTTATTTACCATGATTTAGAAAGTGATAATGTTTCTCTTGTCACAGGTCAAAATACTGAAGAACAATCCAAATCCTGCTCCTCAATCAGGTTAGTGAATAATCTTTCAACATTAAATATTTAAACCAATTATATAATATCATAAATGATAAATAATACATATTTGTGATGAACTAAAACGTCTTTCTTACACCCAGATTCTGGACCGTCATCTTTAAAGTCAAAGAGTAAGCAGCTTCCAGGTTCCAGCTCCACGCCGATACCCACAGAGGCTTCCACGTGTACCCCCACAGATCCGCCTCACAGCTCTCCTGCACCCTCCACTCAGGCACCGGCACCGGCCCCAACACCGGCCCCGCCCGAACCCGCCCAGGTGGAGACAGCGTCAGCAGACGTTGATGCTCCTCAAACGGAGGACAGAAAGGACACAGCAGAGTCAGAGGTCAGCCATCTTTCTTCTTCTCTTGATCATACTGTGTGAAGAACTGTTACAATAAAGTAATTTCATGATTGATTTACTGTAGTTGTGTTGTCTTTTACCATGCAGAATTTTATATCAGGACTAGGGCTGCAACTAAGGATTATTTTCATTGTCGATCAATCTGTCGATTATGTTCTCGATTAATCAATTAGTTGTATGGTCTTTAAAATGTCAGAAAATGGTGAAAAATGTTCATCGGTGTTTTCCCAAAGCCCAAGATGACGTCCTCAAATGTCTTGTTTTGTCCACAACTCAAAGATATTCAGTTTACTGTGACAGAGGAGAGAAGAAACTAGAAAATATTCACATTTAAGGAGCTGGAATTTAGCTCCAGCCGATTAATTGATTATCAAATTAGTTGGCGATTAATTTAATAGTTGACGACTAATCGATTAATCTTTGCAGCTCTAATCATGACCCATATTTATCTGCCGTCAGAGTCTTTATGTCAACTATCAACTTTCTTAATTAAATTAAGAAAGTTGAAATTAATCTTATCTCAGCCAGTATTTAGGAGAGCTCCACTGGTGACCTTACCTGTTATGAGTCGCCATTGATGACAATTAAAAGAGACCCTTTCGACGAGGAGTAAAGGTGCTGTAGGTAGGATTGTAAAGATCCAGGACTTAGCCAAAATTTTTTAACATTGACAACTTCTCAGTCCCTCCCCCCTTTCCGCTAAAGCCCAAACGGTCTCCTAAGCCCCTCCCCCCACAAGGGAGAGCTGTGCACGATAGAGCGCGTGTGAAGAGGGGGGAAGGGGAGGACGCTATGAAATGCGTGTGCCTGAGCAATGATTGACACGCAGTTAGACACCCCCTCTGGCCCTGATTGGTGCATCTGAACAGGGAGCGGTGGATTTTTGCAAATCTCACTACAGGCTGTAGGTGGTGACAGAGGAGCCAAATCTTTTTTTTTAATGACCTGCTTCATGTAGTTCTACTGGAACATAGGGTCAGTTTCAGCAAATATGACAGAAAGTTAGTTTTATAAGGCTTACCTACTGCATCTTAAAATCCTTTCATGACGGGCAAAAGAGAGCAATGACACAGCAGGGAAAATGCAGATTTTAAAACAGTGATAATTCTAACTAACAGTTTTTGCAGTAATAAATCAAACTTAAATCACTCCTGCAGCTTTTCATATCATTCCCCCACCACTCACAAAAGTTTAGCCTCTCCTGCCATAAAAGCTTAATTGGGTCCAGTCAGATCAGAACTAAATATGGGCCCTGAATTATTGCTGTATGAATTTGTCCTTTGGCTCTTTAGGGTGAACCACCCAGCTTGGATCACAGCTTCTCCTCCATGAAGGACGACTTATCACTGTGTGACGATCCACTTTTACCTTCGAGGAAGATCATAGGGGACCGAGGAGGTCCTGCCTCCATGAAGGAGAACATATGTCAGGTGAGCTTTCCCGCCAAGGCCCAATTTTACCTGGAAAATTGTAAGTGGCACGTAAATCATAAAACATTCTAAAGCCTTTGTCATAAGATCTCTGTTGGTACCGTTTGAATTTTTTTTTATTGTATCATTGCAACTGTTATTTATTGTACTTCCCTTTTGGAACATAAAAAGTAATTGATAGTAAAACTTGGCTACTTTGAATCACTCATGTTATGTCAGGTCTTTTACAGTAGGTTGTGTTTTTCTGTCTCAGGTGTGTGAAAAGACAGGGGAGCTGCTGCTCTGTGAGGGTCAGTGCTGTGGAGCCTTCCACCTGCCCTGCATCTCTCTGGCCGAGGCCCCTAAAGGGAAGTTTGTCTGTCCGGAGTGCAAATCAGGTAAAAAAAAAAGTGTAAAAGTAATACAACTGAATTAAATAAATTTCTTTTGTTTCACAATTTTCCACCTTTTAAATTGTTGTATTGACAAAAAAAAAAACAACTAGAAAAGTTTTCTTTTCTGCTCATGCAATGTGGTTGGAAATTGTAAATATATTTAAAGGTAAAATGTTGCGTAAAAGATTAAAGATAGAAGAAAGAACATTTCTCTAACGAACAAAAGATGCATTTCTATAATAACATAGCAACCTAGGAACAAGTCTTATTCAGACTCTCAGGATGTAAGACAACAATAATATATAACAATAATAAAATAATATAGTGACAATGAACTTGTAGCATGCTCAACGTGTATACTTTCTGTACCGGTGTGATAAATCCAACTCTCAATGTGTGCACATTATTATTATTCTTACTTCATTTTTGTATGTATTTCTGTTTGATTGTATTATATTTTTGATTGTTTGCTCGAGAACGGGTTTAGGTAATGTATTAATATCGTTTGTATTGTTTTATTTATGGAGGCTTAGCAGTTGAAAGTGTAGGGAGGATTTCTGTTGAAATGGATCTCCTGATATAAATAAAAAAATATTTGATGTTAACAATGGACCGTTAAACGTACAAAAGGTGATGATTTGTTAAAAAAAAAAAAATTCTCCCCAGGCATCCACACCTGCTTTGTATGTAAAAAGCGCAGTGAGGACGTGCGGCGCTGTATGATTCCTGTGTGTGGGAAGTTTTATCACGGCGAGTGTATCGCCAACTTCGCCCCGACCGCACCTGTGAACCGAGGCTTCCGCTGCTCCATCCACGTCTGTCTCACCTGTTTCATCGCCAACCCCAACAGCTCGTCCATCTCTAAAGGTAAACCAGAGGACGCTCGGATGATTTACCGTAATTGCCTGTGTTGTTTGGTGCACCTTCCGTGCTCTTGACTGTACGTTTGTTGGTCTGTAGGTCGTCTGGTTCGGTGTGTGCGCTGCCCGGTAGCCTATCACGCTACAGACCTCTGCATGGCAGCAGGCAGCGTCATCCTCTCCAACAACAGCATCATCTGTCCTAACCACTTCACCCCCCGCCGTGGCGTCAAGAACCACGAACACGTCAACGTCAGCTGGTGCTTCGTCTGCACTGAAGGTACGGCTTTAAGGAGCATGTGGAGTCATTTCAACACGGGTCGTCTCACAGCCTGAATCTGGCCCAAAGCCAGTAGTTTAATGTAACATTTTGGGGAATACACTTATTCACTTTCGGCTGGCTAAGTTAGCTTAACAATAGCAGGAACAAGTTGCCTGAAAACTGTTTTAGGCACATACATTATTAGGCACATAAACCCCTTTTTAAAATAGCGTTTTGTTGTTTTTACACTTCACTTTTTGTACAGATTAAACAAACAAGATACAACGTGTTAATAAGTGAGCTTTAGAGGTGCTGGTAGGTGGATGTTACCATTGTCGATATAAAACTTACCTGATGAGGGTCTCAGGACCAAAAACTTGTAAATAGAGTGAGTACAACTGATTTAACATGATGTATTTTTTACATGTTCTTTCAAAGTTGTGATATTTGTGGGGGAAAAGAAATAAAACTTCTGTTGTAATGAAATAGACTGGTACCAGGATCAATTGATAGTAAAATACAGTGACTGTACATATGATTTAAAAACTAAAAAAATAAATTTTAGTAGTAGTCACTCCTTAAAGTACTTGATTTTTCTGGCCACTATGGGGCAAAATAACACAGCAAGCTGACAGAAACATAGAACTGACGTATTATTTTCTGTTACAGTTGTTACAGCTAACGTGTTGGCAAGCAGCTACTTATTTACACATCCAGCAGTTATGTAGCAACATTAGAATTCATTGGGACTTGTGTTGCTGTCCACCTGATGATTGTAAGTCCAATATTCTCTCTCATTTTAGCTCTGTTTTGGTCTCCACCAACTCCTGAGGGAAATATCTGGCTTTTTAGCTGCTAAATGTTTCACTTTGTTGACCAGCTAGTCTCTAACTTTTGTCTGTCTGATGCTTGAAGACTGAAGCAAACAATAAATGTGCAGTAAAACAAAAAAAAAGAAGATAACTGCTCTGTACAGAAATTCATTGGTAACCTTAAAGGTGCACTATGCGTTCCTGCATGACGTTACTTCTGTTGACGTTCCTAGTAAATTCAAAACAAAACAGAGCAAGCTCGCCCCTCCCCCCATGTTTCCGTAACTGCCCCCTCCCCCTCCCCCAACCATCTTGTCAGTGATTGGCTGGAACATGTTTGTTGTATTTTGGTGCCTGTGTGCCTCTAGTGTTTGTTTGACGTTTACGACCCGTGTTGTCTCCCGAGACCGGGCTTTTTCACAGTGTGTTCAGGGGGCAGGCAGCTACCGGGTCAAGGAGAGATGCCTACGATTTGAGACAAAAATGAGATTGCGCTGAAACCATGCAGGAACTCATAGTGCACCTTTTTAATGTAGCTCTAGCCAACCTTCACATACTCGCACTATAGCAATCAACAGTTAAACAATGCAGTTCCTCCTCTCGTCCTCCAGGAGGCAGTCTGCTGTGCTGCGAGTCCTGTCCTGCTGCGTTCCACCGGGAGTGTCTGAACATGGAAATGCCTAAAGGCAGCTGGTACTGCAACGACTGCAAGGCTGGGAAGAAACCTCACTACAAGGACATCCTCTGGGTGAAGGTTGGGCGGTATAGGTCAGTTTGTCTCTTTTTAACAAAATTCTTGTGAAGAAGGAGAGAAGATATTTTTTAGCATTTTGTCGGTCTGTGACCCAACGATTCCTGAGCGCCACCGTGAGGGTGATGTTTGTGCTTTTAAGGGGAATTATCTCAACAACTATTGAATAGATTACCATATAATTTGGTTCAGACGTTCATGTTCCTCTCAGGATGAGTTGTCAGAACTTTGGTGATTTGACTTTTTATCAAGTGCCATCATAAGGTCAACATTTTAATTCGTCCATGCTTTGGTTTAGGCAAGTTCCTAAAAAACTAACGCCATTTCTTACAGCATCAGCTTTACTTTGTAATTTATCGGCTCATGTTAGCATGCTAACACGCTAAACTAACAGGGTTAAAGATGCAGTGGGTAGAATGCAAGAAAAAGAAAACGCCAGAATTTAAAGTAGTGAGACCTCTTCCTGCAGCTCTCCCTCTCCGCTCTCTGTCGCACGGGCAATGAATGCGCAGAACAGCCAAAAGGAGAGCTCTCTCTCTCTCTCTCTCTCTCTCTCTCTCTCTCTCTCTCTCTCATGACTTGTGATTGGCCAAAGTCTCCCGTCATGGGCTAGATCATCTAAAGCCTTAAAAATAAGGCCAAGAGGAGGTGCAGAAGTCTAGTTTTCTCTCAGACCACTAGAATTACAATACAGTATGCTGAAAGATTATTAATGATTTTTTGCCCAACAACGCCAAAGATAAACTGCCTCCCATAGCTTTAACATGGTAAATATACTTACCTAAACATCAGCATGTAAGCATCGTCACTGTGAGTTTGTTAGCATGGTGATGTTAGCGTTTAGCTCAAAGCATCACTGTGGCTAAGAACAGCCTAACAGAGCTGCGAGCATGGTGTAAGTGTCTTAGTCTTGTTCATGTTAATGACATATGTTTGTCAGTGTTTCTTTATACCAAATTATTTGATTTTAACAAGACACTCTTCTTGTTAACAAACACAAATATTTCTTATTGTCACACAAACTCAAGGCATCACTTTATATCGTAGCTTAAGTATACTGCAACACGTGGCAACAGTCCTGTCGCTACCAAAAGTCTTTTTAAACGTATGTGTTTTTTCTCTCTCCTGCTCCATAAAGGTGGTGGCCAGCGGAGGTCAGCCATCCCAAAACGATCCCCGAGAACATCCAGCGGATGAGGCACGACGTCGGGGAGTTTCCTGTTCACTTCTTCGGCTCCAACGACTACCTGTGGACCTACCAGGCCAGGGTCTTCCCTTATATGGACGTGGATGCCAACAGCAAGGAGAAGATGGGGAAAGGTGTTGACGCCACCTACAAGAAAGGTATCCAGTGTGTTCAGCAAAATGGCTTCTTCTTCTTCTTCTTCTTCTTCTTCTACAGATCCTGAAAGTAAAAGTTGTCACTGTGTTGTAGTTTGTACCTGCTATGATGACGTCATAGCATAAATGTGTCTGCCTGTTGATCTCTCTCTTTAGCTTTGGAGGAGGCGGCTGTTCGATTTCGTGAGCTGCAGGCAGAGAAGGAGCTTCGGCAGCTTCAGGAGGACAGGAAGAACGACAGGAAGCCTCCTCCGTACAAACATATAAAGGTCAGGGAGAAGTATTACCCGGATTTTCCACCAGGAGCGTTTGTGCGTGTGTGTGTGTGTTCCGGCTGCGCCACGGTTTTGTTCAGTCCTCCGCCACGCGCCATACCACACCGGGAGCGTCTCAGAAGCGGAGCGTGTTGCCTGCCCGACTCGCAGATTTTATTGTCTCTACAAGTACTTTACAGAACAATCCCATGTTTATTAAGCTAGTATCTACCTTCCACTCTAAGCACTCCTGCAGTTGAACTCCATGTTATCTTTTTGGGCATTGTCCTTATAAAAAGGATCTGTGGTGTCGTATTATGTTTTTCCACCTCTAAGATGAATCTCTCGTCGTCCATGGTGTTGTAGAGGAGACAGAAACGATATTGGGGGGGGGTTTATTAAATTGACTGGATGCTCTCGCTGTTTCACTTCCTGCCTCGCTTCTGGGACACGCCGTGGCGCGGGTGGTGGGATATCAAACATTGACTTGAATGGCCGCGATTGCTCGCGGGGGCCACGGCGCCTCCGGAACGCAGCGCAGCACAGACGGTGGAAAACGGGTTAGTTTATACATAGTTTTTTAAGGTTAGCATTGCATATCATACCTTTTTTAAGGGAAGAAATTAGCACTAAAGAATAAAGTCCTGTCTCTAATATAAGCCTGTTCCATATAAATGGCTTTGTTCTTCATACCATGAAGAATGAATTTGAGACTTTATGTATTTAGGTATTTATTTATTAATTATTATTCTGGTGCTGAACATTAGTACACTTAAAACAAAATTATAAAATCATGCTAAATAATACTGACAGACTGGATATATTGACTTGAATAGATGAGTCACTTAGTAAAGAGCCTTAAATGTGATTTAGAAATACAAACATCGTGCAGACGGAGAGTTCACGTGTCCTTCCAACTTTCTGACTTATTCAGGTGAATCGACCAATAGGAAAGGTTCAGATCTTCACAGCCGACCTATCAGAGATCCCGCGCTGCAACTGTAAGGAGACAGATGAGAGCCCGTGTGGGATGGACTCGGAGTGCATCAACCGCATGCTGCTGTACGAGTGTCACCCGCAGGTACAGGAACCCCTTCGTCACACTCACAACATGTTTTATATCTTTATAGAAGTGCTCCACGTTTAATGACGTTTAAAAAACCAAGACTAAATCTGAAAGGCTGAAATGTTTGCAGGTTTGCCCGGCGGGTGAGCACTGCCTCAACCAGGCGTTCACCAAGCGTCAGTACAGCCAGGTGGAGATCTTCAGGACGCTGTCTCGAGGCTGGGGGCTCCGCTGTGTCCACGACATCAAGAAGGTAACTTCAAGTCAAGTCAAGTGGGTTTTATTGTCATTTCAACCATATACACTGTATATAGTGAAACCGTGGATCAAGTGGTGTTACACATTTAAAATATATAAAAATGACATCATATAAAAATGACATTATATAAAAAACGACAGTCGAGACAGGCTACATTTTGTGCACACACATTATAGACTTTACATAAAGTGCAATTACTACTTAAAGTAGAGAGACAGACAAGGGACAGGACAGACAACCAAAGACGGGGCATAAGTAGACTTTTAACAGAGCACTGATTGTTATAGGTTTGGTTCACTGTGAGGTGAAGGTAGAATATATAGAATTTTAGCAGCAGAAAAAAAGTGCAGGAGTACATTTCAGTTCAGTGTGAAAAATGTGCATCATGTTTTATTGTCCAACAGTCTGACTGCTTGAGGGAAGAAGCTCTTCCCCTTTCTGGAATAAAAAAATACTGCGGTACCTTCTACCTGATGGCAGTAAGGAGAAGAGTGCATGGGATGGGTGGGTTGTGTCCCATATTATGAAAACTTTTGGTTTTCTGGAATTTGGGGTGTTATTTTGTGTCTCTGGTGTTCCCACACGCATACAAACTTGAAGAAAAAAACCATCCATGCTGTTTTGAGTGTGATACGGTTTCTGAATGTGTCCTGCCTTCAGTCTCTGGGTGAGCTGTTCAAAATCTGCACGGCTTTCTACGTCAGTAGCTGAAACGAGGGGGCTAAACCATGTTAGCGGTTAGCTCCCTCGTTCTCAATGGCAAAACACTGCTACAACACACCAGTTCACCATAATCTACAAAAGAACTACTTCCATGTCCCTGTTCTGCAGGTATTCCACGCAAAGTTGGAAGTGCACCCTCGTTGAGAAGAAGTCTCCCAGCTAATCCTGCCTTGTACAAGCCGAAATTGGAGAAACAGCTAGCTAGATGATGTGATACCTAGCTACTGAGCATGTGCGAATCCCAACAAAGATGTTACAGAAGTTGAGAGGTCTCACTCTGTAAAACAGAGACCTGAAAAGAGGAGCTGCAGCAATGTGCAGTACAACAAAAATATAGTGTTTTTTGAAAATTAAACCATGTAAACCTATTCTGGTACAACCTCTTAATACAATTATGAACCTGAAAATGAGCATAATATGAGCACTTTAACAATGCGTATGGCTTTGCGCAGACAGTGGGTGTTGTAGATGTCAGAGAGGAAGGGAAGAGAGGCCCCAGTGATCTTTTCAGCCGTCCTCACAATCCGCTGCAGGGCCTTTCGTTCTGCAGCAGTGCAGTTACCAAACCACGTTGTGATGGCACTGCTGAGGATACTCTCAATAGTCCCTCTGTAGAAGGTTGAACGTCACTACCCTCAATAATAGCATTGGCACTTCTGTACCACTGTCACCATCAGGAGGTGTGATGCTGTTCAGAGGGACTGGGTCAGGGTGAATAATGTTGACTGTTTTTGTTCTCTCAGGGTCAGTTTGTGAGTGAGTACGTCGGGGAGGTGATTGACGAGGAGGAGTGCAGGTCCAGGATCAGACACGCCCAGGAGAACGACATCTGCAACTTCTACATGCTCACTCTGGACAAGGTGTGTGTGTGTTTAAATATGTACTAATACTAAAACATCATGTTGAGAGTTTGCTCTTTTGGGAGTGGGGAGACAAGAAAGGAATGATTCAGTTATGAAATAACCGTACTATCCGTGTCCTTTCAAAACGCGGTGTAAAGCAGAAGTAGATGGTCGTCGGGTCCGTGTGTTTTTTCATTCATTCAATCTGGAAAACGGAAAGATCCAAATTTTAGTTTCTTGCAAAATTGCAAGGTGTGGGAAATACCAAACCCTCCGACATGAAAATAGTACCTTTTAAAAGTTTACTGAAGTACAGTACTTAACTACAATTTTTAACTAGTATTTTTGTTGACTTGAGTATTTCCATGTTCTGCAGCTTTATACTTATACTTATACTATACTTATACTCCTCTACATCTCAGAGGTAAATATTGTACTTTTTACCTCACTACATTTGTCTGACAGCTTCAGTTACTTTTCAGATTCCTGTTCAGTAACAACCGTGTGACTCCAGATGTCTTGATGTTTAAAGTTTGTGATAAACTGAAGGAAGAAGTGTCCTTTAAGCTCAGTTCAGACCAAAGATTTGCGACAAGACAAAACCATTTTAGATTGTTGCAGGGAAAAGTTGCAGCGGTCTGAACCGGCCCGTCTCAGCTCGACTCAAACCAGCTGCGACTCAGCTGGTCGAGTCTCCAGAGGCTGGTTTTAGAACGTAAGAGACGTCTCCTGTTTCAACAGCCAATAGAGAAATCAGCTGGTAAAGTCAGCTACAAACTAAAGAAATGTAATTATCCACAATCCATTTTATTTCTATGTTACAAACAGCTGGTTGAAATGGCAGAGTTTTAGACGGAGCCTCAACGAGCGCCCAAAAGCACGGTAACGTTATCTGGTCAAGCGAGGTCGAGAGTGACTGAAGAGAGGGAGCGTCCAGCGGCGTTAGAACAAACTGTTATTTAGAGAAATAAACCGTCGTTTTCGCTGATTCATCACTAGAAATGCAACTGTAGCAAGCATCTCACTATCACTGCGTTATCCTCATTCATATTTAGACGAAACCAATGATATATGCAGCTACAAAAAAGCCTGGAAGTCCGAAATTAGAACAGAAGTACAAAGAGTCGTCTCGTCTCATTGGTGTGAGCTGGCAGGTTTCAGAACGCTGCAGACCGGCTCGTTGCAAGAAGTTGCAAGTTTCAACTCGTCTCGTCGCGTATCTTTGGTCTGAGCTGGGCTTTATGTGTTGAGAAGATTCTCCTACTTCCTAAGCTAAATAAAGTCTTTAAAAAGCCTCCTGGATCAGCTGGAAAATGCATCGTCACAAAGCTGAAAACAGGGCTGTTATTCTGACACCATGAAAAGTTATAAAACTTTTTAGAGCTACGTGGTTCTCACAGGACAGCGACGCTACAAACAAATGATGATCTTATAGAATATGATGCATTGCTGTAGATTAAACTATCCTACAGTCTACTGCAGTAAAATGCAACACACACATTAATGCAACAGGAATATTCATCCAGAAACATCAGATAGAAGAGATGAACACTGTCAGGGAACATTTTACTGCGCAATTAGTAGTTTTACTTGAATTGCATTTTGATGATAAAACTTACATACTTTTACTTCAGTAAGGTTTTGAATGCAGGACTTTTACTTGTAGTGAAGTATTTTCAGTGTGGTATAAGTACTTTGACTTCAGTAAAGGATCTGAATACGTCTTCCATCTTTGTGTGTTAGGATCGAATCATCGATGCCGGGCCGAAGGGGAACGAGGCTCGCTTCATGAACCACTGCTGCCAGCCCAACTGTGAGACGCAGAAGTGGACGGTGAGCGGAGACACCCGCGTGGGACTGTTTGCTCTCGTTGACGTCGCTGCAGGTAAATAAGAAATAACCGCTGTAATCTGGGGATTTGTTTTGTCTAAGCACCAACTGCTTCAGGAGTCCGATTTTAAGCATCCAGTTTTTTGAACATCACACACACAAGCTCCATTAAATCTTATCGTTGGTCAACAAGGAAAAAGTTAAATGGAGAAAACATGTAAAGATGTTTATGTGGAGACATTTCATTATTTTTAGAGATGCACCGATTGACCAGCCGGTCAGTCTGACATATGCCGATTTTATGCCGGTCAAATGCTGTAAATAAATAACATTGTAAAGGCTACCATACACAATGCATAGGAATTATATATAGGCTAGCAAATAATAACAATAAATCCGCTATTAATTACATTATCTTAATGCAGTGTAACTACTGTAGCATGTAAATAATGCACATAAAATACTAACGGGAGCAAGGGCGTTCAACAATCGCTATTATATCGATTCAACAGCCACGTGCAACCTAGCTAGCAGGTGAAGAACACAAACAATCAACAAATCAGCAGCTAACAATTTTTTTTATTTTTTATTTAAACTTTATTTAACAAGTAGGCCGTTGAGAACAGGTTCTCATTTGCAACGGCGACCTGGCCAAGAAAAGCGTAGGCGTGCAAGACAACAAATAGTTTCAATGACATGAACTGACAACATAAGTTATACAACTTAGAGCTCTCAAAGACACACACACGCAATCTCCACTGGCTAGTTATCCTCCGGACAGCG
The DNA here is from genome assembly GCF_008315115.2 of Sander lucioperca. Lineage (NCBI taxonomy): Eukaryota > Metazoa > Chordata > Actinopteri > Perciformes > Percidae > Sander > Sander lucioperca. The sequence continues at coordinate 29,936,578 of NC_050185.1, forward strand.
GCAGTCTCTTTTTTTTTTTTTTTCTCCCTTTTCCACCGGGTACCCACTCGTGCCCGGAAGGCTTGTATCATGTGGACGCGCCAATAGTTTTGTTGTCATTACTCAGAATTCATCATGGGCGAGGCAGAAACTACGCACTATAGCTTTAAACTAATTCTTAGTCGACTAACACATTTAATCGACACATCTGTAAAACTGAGTTTCTCCACAAATAACCATCCAAAAGCACCACGTTAAATCTTGTGTTTACCAGAGATGCGCTCATAAGTTTCTTGGAAATAGGTAATTGGGAAATGACTAATCAACTAAAGAAATCTTAGTCGACTAAGACCAAAACGACCGATTAGTTGACTACTCGACTAAGAGGGGTAGCCCTCGATTGATGGCAAAAAAAAATAAATATATATATATATATATGATTGGTTTGTCTTAAAACAATACTCACATGCTGATATGTGCATTTGACGAGTTATGGGTCACTGTAATGTTCCTCTTGTCCATACCGATCTCTTCCTCTTGTGATTTCAATGTAAATGATGAAGAACAAAATCTAAAGTCCCTGAAGCAGGTTTTTCAACCATCTGATGGAGCATCCTGTCCAAACGGTTGACTCTATCTTCCAAAAGTTGTTGAAGTTGTTTGTGTGTTTCTGTGCAGGCACAGAGCTCACCTTCAACTACAACCTGGAGTGTTTGGGGAACGGGAAAACGGTCTGTAAATGTGGAGCACCAAACTGCAGCGGCTTCCTGGGCGTCAGGCCAAAGGTGAGGGGCGGGATACACATAAAACACTACTCATATATTGAATATAAGTTATTCTGAAGTGCTGAAATCACTCCATGATTGAATATGTTTACGTGCACACTAATATTCCGAATATGACAATATTCAGAATTTGATACAGGTCATGTAAACAGCATTTTCCGTTTGGATATTCTGAATAAGGCCTTTTTCCGAATTTGACATTTTCTGATTAAGACGTGGGATATTCTGGTATTATTCTGGTTTTAGGAGCATTCTTTGGACATGTATGCAAAGCATTCGGAATATGTGTCTCAATCAGGGTTTGATAAGCCATGTACAGTAAACAGCTGAGATGGAATATTGTCTTTTTTTTGGAATAAGGGCGAAAACCGGAATATTATGTGCATGTAAACGTAGTCACTGAGACATCACAACATAAAGTGGGCTCAATTAAAACCTTCCCTCCCCTCCAAACCAGAACAACCCTCCGTCTGAAGACAAAGGTCGTAAGATGAAGAGGAGGGGCCACGGCAGGAGGAAGAACAAGGTGGTGGTGACCAAAGAACGAGAGGACGAGTGTTTCAGCTGCGGAGACGGAGGACAAATGGTTTCCTGTAAGAGACCCGGCTGTCCCAAAGTTTACCACGCCGACTGCCTCAACCTCACCAGGAGGCCTGCAGGTCAGTCACATTTCCAACATGTTATGCACATTTTCTTCAACCTTTTTGAGGTTTTGAGTTGGTGCTCTTTTAATGACCTCATCTCGACATGTCATCATCTTCTGCAATGGTTGAATGGCACCTGATTGGAGAATCAGCGCCACCTACAGCTAAACTCCTGATGTTCAAATAACAGTAGTGGATGGAAACACATGCAATACATGCATTAATACACATTTTGATTTGCAGATAATCTGAAAATTCTGTACAATATTTGTGCTACAGTTGGATGGTAACCTGGTTAGAGAGGTAGAGAGAGAAGCGCTAAACACCAGTTTTTGTTAATCTTATTTTGTGGACTAGCGAAGACAGAAATACAGATGGATTTTAATGGGAGTAACTGTTTTTGTTTTTATTATGTATGTTTATTGGCTTTATCATATACAACAACAAACAAACTGAACAACTCAGACAAGACATGACCAAATGAGAGGGTAACAGTAGAAAATACAAATTAAGATTACTGGCTCCCGACCCACCAAATAATATACGTCATCGTTCATCACCAGACGAAAAGTAAGGCTACAAGATCACTCATTTTTATGTACAAACATAGGATAGACTGTATTAGGAAACCCTTGTAATATGGAAGATTACAGAGAGCGTCCAATACATTGCAAGTAACTTTATAGAATGTCTTCAGTGAAGAGTAAAGCATACATGAAATGTATTCATTGGGAATACACTGATGTCCTTGATCCAAAAAAGCCAAACATTCTGCTGAGTGGCAAAAGTCAGTAGACTGGATAGATAGCCTTTTGTTGTTGACATTTGTGATGGGGCCATTTTTCTGCATTGAGTACTTTTACTTTTAATACTTTTCAAAAGTACATTTCCCTACTTAACATTTTGTAAGCTTGACTTATAATTGTAACAGACTTTTTTTTTTTTTTACAGTGTGGTTGTAGTACCACCAAGGGGTCATTTTTACCTCCCTCACGTTTTCAAATGCATGTAGAAATGGTGGAAGAACACTGTTCACTTCTGAAATGTAGTGGAGCTGAAGTACAGTACTTGAGTAAATACTTGAGTTGCTTTTTCACCACAGGCTTTATGTGTTTTAAATATGTTTAAATACATTCTAAAGTGTTTTGATATTCTATAATCTAATATTTAAGTCATCTTTTTACAGATTCCAAATCCCGTCCATTAGACTTTCCTTGACGTTCCTGTTTTCATTGCAGGTCGTTGGGAGTGTCCGTGGCACCAGTGCGACATCTGTAATAAGGAGGCGGCATCCTTCTGCGAGATGTGCCCCAGCTCCTACTGCAACCAGCACCGCGACGGCCTGCTCTTCATCTCCAAGCTGGACGGCAAGCTGTGCTGCAGCGAACACGACCCCTGCGGGCCCGAACCGCTGGAGCCGGGGGAGATCCGCGAGTACACGGCCGAGCCTGGAGCCCTGACCTCGGGGCTGGGCATGGCCGTCATCCCCCCTGCTGCTGCTAACGGCACCGCCACCAGTCAGAACCCGAGCGCCACCGGGAAGCTCCCGGAGGTCAGCGCTGGCGCTGGGGCGGCTGCCTCCGAGTCACTTCCTGCGTTTTCCATCCCGGTACCCATCACGATTCCCGTGGCAGCGCCTGCCTCCTCGCCTCCGCCCAGCAGCTCTGATGCTCCCAGCAGCCCGCTGGTGTACGACCTCCCGCACTACTCGCCCATCTCTTCGTATGAGGAGGAGCGGGATGTCGAAGAGGAGGAGGAAGAGGAGGAGGAGGAGGAGGAGCTGGAGGAAGTGGAGGAAGAGTCAGAGGAAGAGGGTGAGGTGGGGAGGCAGAAATCAGGTGCTCACGAAGAGGATGGAGAGGCGGTGATGGAATACCTGGAAGAGGAAGAGGACGAGGAGGACGAAGAAGAGGACGAAGAAGAGGAGTGACGCACAGTGGATTATTATTACAACTGAAGGCAACGACGCCTCACAGTCACTACAGCGGTAATCTACTGTATATCCACGACATTCCACTTCTGGGATTGCTCCGGTGCCGCCGGAAATTCCGCCGGATGTCCTTTTCGGCCAGATGTCCGTTATCTTCCTCTTTCTTTGTGTTGGCGTTCTAAACTCTGGTGGATTTCTGAGGACTATGGTCAACTGCTCCTCAGCTCTCTGCAGGGTAAATCCAGACAGCTAACTAGACTATCTGTCCAATCTGAGTTTTCTGTTGCACGACTAAAACAACTTTTAAACGCACACGTTCCATCAAAACAAGTTCCTTCCCGAGGCTATTTTGCAGAGGCACCGTTGCTCCGTGCGTAGCTTAGCGCCGCCCAAGACGATTGTGATTTGATTTAAAGAAATGCCAATAAACCACAGCATGTTTTTCTCCCATCCCAGAATGCTGTGTGGACTCGCCAGATCCTCCTGGAGGAAGGTCTGGCAGTGAGAGACTAAATGAAGATGAACTAAACACGAGTAGCCCAGTCTGTCACTGTTTGGATGTACGGAGGAACGTTTGGGACAAAACTAAATCAACACGTAAATTAACTGTTCATAGATCAAATAAATAAACTGTATAGAGCCATATTTATACACAGCAGACAGATAGTATTTATTTAGTTTTGTCCTGGCACGCTAGGTTTACGACACAGTGACGTTGCACACACTGGCGCTGACTGCACGTTCATACAAGAGATCTGACAAAGACAAGTACTGTATGTGGAACTTTTACGCACAGTGCAACTTGGGATTTGTAAAACCTATTTCACTCCAATGTACTTGTTTTCTCACTGATTTTCCCCTGTTGGTTTGTTTTGGTGTCTGTTCTCAGTAGTATTTCAGCTAATCAACCTGCAAAACGTATCTATGTACTTGGGGACAGTTGTTGTATCTGCGGAGCCAGCGTGTACTGTAGGTGTTTCGTGCTAGAAAAAGACTGCTCTGTAGCTTTCCTGTCAAGGCAAGGGGGGGAACTCTTCGGGCTTCCGCCCACGTAAATGACGTCCACTTGGTTACATTTGAATGAAACGGTGGCCACGTTTTTAAAAGAACCAGAACAACAAAAAACAAATAAATAAACCAGTTCTCTGCTGTCAAACACGAACATCGCTACGAATGAAACACAACCAGCTCCAAAGTGGACGGAAAGTTGTTCCTTGTGGTCCAAGGACTTTTTTTAAAAATCAGTTCAGTGATGTATAATTAGGATTTTACTCCCCTGCATCTCCAGTTCTTCTTGACGCCTCAGATCGTTTGTTTTGCTTCAAGATCAGACGATCTACGATAAAATGTGAAAGTGCCACATGATTGGCTGCCTGGTGGATCCTCAACATTAGTTCACACGACAAGAAGATACTGCTAGTTTTGGACCGAAGCTGCCAACAGTATCCAGGAATTCTCTTAATTTGACAATTTTAAGCCAAAAGAAAAAGGGATCTCAAACTGACAAGGATTCAGTGTTTGACTGAGAGTAGTCTTCACGCCTCAGTTAAAGTGTTTATACCGCCACGGGATGCAAAAGCAGTCTCATAGGTTATTAAGCAGATTCACAAATAGACGAGTGGACACTCCTGAAGCTCTTATCCTCCATCATACTCCTGTCCTGGCAGTCTGAATGCAGAGATAGCACTAGGTTTGCTCCGGTGTGTATGCGGTGCTCTGTAGTCTTTATTTATATCCTGTTCTGTGACGCACAAATGATGACGACAAGGAGAGTGGGGGGGGGGGTGTTAACTCCTCTTTTCCTCCTCGTCTTGACTCTCTGTCGAGGGAAACAAAAAGTATTCAACCGGACGCTCCTACCATGACGCTTGCACTTCAGTATGTGTTCTTGCCACATGTGTTTTCGCTCTGTCTTCAAGCTTAATATTGTCTCTGTGTTATCTGCAAATGCCTTAGTGTATTTCTTTGGAGATATTTTTAAGGAATGGTTTGGTGCCCGTGAAAGCCACTTGTCCCTAACTAATGCCTTTTTACAGTTGCCAGACAAGCAATGTTTCATTCCAGTGTAATTATGACCTGTTAGATCTCCACCATCGACCTGTTAAAACAACTGCTATATATAGATATATATAAATATATAAGAAAAGAAGTTATAAAATAAGCTTTGTACTGGCCTCTTTCTTTCATTTGTTGGTTCAACATCAAGCTACATAGCAAACGTAGATCTGTGAGCATCTTGTCAATTATTTTCATAAGTCAGACTTTAAAATTCACGTGGCTTTAAAGGTGCTCTAAGCAATGTTGGGTGACGGCACTTCCCTCCCTCCTCCTCATCCCGTCCCCTCTCCCTCCCTTCCGTGTTTCCGCGCACTAACCCCCCCAACCACCACCCTCAAATCCTCCTTGTCGGTTATTGGCTTGAACACTGTTTATGTTTGGTGGTGCAGGTTGGCCAGTTTGTTTTTGTTGCTGTTTGTGGAGCCTGGGCTGTCTACAGAGACCACGTTTTTTTACAGTGTGTTCAGGGGACAGGCAGCTATTGGATAGTGAGGAGATGTTTGCTGTATGTGACAAAAAATGTTGTAGCCTAAAAAACGTGTGACATCGCTTGGAGCACCTTCAGTAAGATCAAAATTCAACATTACAGGAAATTATTTCACCATCAAAGCTTTAAAGGGTAATTTCGGTATTTTTCCAACCCCTATTTTCCCATGCATTTGTGTCTAAGTGACTAATGTGAACAAAAATCTTTGAAATTGGTCCAGTATTAAGCGTGAACCGGGCTGCCACGTAATAGGGCAAATGCGTATCGTCAATTTCCGTCCACTAAAAGTGCTCGTGCCGCTGACAGTCTCAGATTATTCTTCTAAATGTCTGACAACATTATGGAAAGGATCCAAACAGAGAGAGACCTTTTTTTTAAAGACCGTTTTAGTTTAACGTTAAACGTCCCGGAAAACGCTGTTGCCTATCCCACCAGACTCCATTTAAATAAACACTACTTTTAGCGTATATAAGCCAGCATTTTTTCACATATAAATTGGTAAACTATGTGTTTATTTTGACCAAACCAGAGTGGTGATTGTTGGAACAGTATAAAGACCAACCAAGATGGCTTTTGAGTTTTATTTTGTTTCTGTCGACTTTGAATGAAGTGTGTTTTACGATGATAAAATGACTTGATGGTTTGGCGATAGTCTTTTCGGGGATGTTTAATGTTAAACAAAAACGATCTTACTCTTTAACAAAAAGGTCTATCTCTGTAGGGATCCTTTCCGTAATGTTGTCAGACACTTGGAATAATAATCTGAGCCTGTCAGTAGTAAAAAAGGCACTTTTGTTTGAGTATGTTATCAAGCACACTCAAACACAATACCAGACCTATTTTAATTGCTGAACAAATCTGAGATGTGTGCAACAATCTCT